>NC_056734.1:495893316-495968316 GCF_019279795.1 Protopterus annectens
TGCTTAGTTGCCACCTGATTACTATTTGGTAGTGAGTTGGGTCAGAGAACAGGTTCAGGGGCAGTGCCTGGATAAATAAAGAAGTTATGTACTTACTATAACTTTCCAACTGTGTAGTCTATCTTCATTTATCCTTGACATGTAGGTTCGGTTCCGATATCGGAACCAACTTGGCCATTACTTCAGCTTGCGCCAGTCCAGAACTCTTGATCTTCACCTCGACCCATAATCCCCCTCTCACAATTACCTCACATCGAGTTTGCAGAAAAGTATATAAACACGCACACACGTCTATCCATATATATATATATATATATATATATATATATATATATATATATATATATATATACACACACACACACACACACACACACACACACACACTTATACTATAGATAGATAGATAGATAGATAGATATGGCTTCACTTTAGAACATCGAAATATATGCCACCACAACTACATACAGAAACAAAATAGTGAGCAAGAACAACGAATAAATACCACTATTGCAATCCAGAAGGAACCAGCATGCAGTAGGAGCAATAATACGTCCTGTTTATTGAAAGAAACTACACACATCAGTAAAAATAAAAACTTAAAAATGTAACACTCTTGTAACTACAAACAGATCAAGCGCTTTCATCCACCAGCTTGTGGACTTCATCAGAATCAATTAAAGAATGAAATTAAACCTTTTTAAACACTTTTTGGCGCCATTTTAGCTGTTCTGTTTAAAGAAATAGCTCTAAAAACAGTCAATGTTTACTAATAAAATCCATTTATTCATCATTACATTTTAAATATGATTTGTGCTCGCTTCAAATCTTGTACTGTCTGAAACTTAAATATCATATTGTTCTATTTTCATAATAATTACTGTTTTGAATGTGCTGTCATGGATTTATCTTGTATATAATAGTCTGTCTGACATTCCGTTCTCTAAAATAACATGAATGCATCCACTCGTAGACTTGTGCTGTTAATCAGTAATCTATTTATGTATATGTAGAGTGATACAAAATACATTAGTAAGTATCGATAAAAATATTCATAACAATATTATTAATAATAATTGTTTTAAAAATGTGTGATAAATATAGTTAACTTTTATACATTATTATGTAGATAAATATATATGATATAATACACATATACTAGATGCTTCAATAATTCATATTAAATAATTAATGAATAAAAAATAATTCATTAATAAAAGATGAGAAATACTGAAAAATGTATATATTGAAAAATATAGTACTTGTGCTGCACCAATAGTATGATTTTATATAAAGTGCATAAAACATAATAAATAAGTTAAAAATACTAATATAAAAATGTAAGCTGCATGAATCATCACATAATAAATACCATTAACATAAAAATAAAACATAATAATCCATAACAATAACATTTTCCTGTTCTACCTAATTAGATCTAAATACTCAATTATTCAAGAATTCTATTTGAGCTTATCCTATTCTTCTATTTGTAAAAAGGGCTTTAATGTAATGTAGTCATTTAATCCTGGCAAATTGGAAGCATCCGTTAATATTTGCCATTTAGCCTCTCTTTCAGCTATATATGCACTCATATTACCTCCTCTAACAAACTTAGTAACTTGTTCTAGTATGGCAAATTTAAAGTGGTGGGTGCTGTCGGTATGTTGTAAATGTCTATAGAGTGCGTTTGTACTATCCTTTTTCTTTATGGCATATAAATGCTCATATATTCGCTTCTTGAACATACGTTCAATTTTACCTATATAATAACAGGTACATTTTAAGCATTTTGCCATATATATATATATAACATTCTTTGTATTACAATTTCCTCTCCCAAATGTTATCTTTGTCCTATTGATGTTGTCCAAAATAATTCCCTCTTCCTCCAATATAACCCAACAGTACCCACAGCTTCCACATTTCCAAGTTCCCCTAAGTTGTGGGACTACATCCCCTACCCTATTATTTCTCTCTCATATATGTTTTAAATTCATTCCCATTTTATATACAAAAATAGGGGTATCACCAACTATCTTCCTCAGTCCATTATCAAATGTTAAGATGTTCCAATATTTTCTCAATATATCCTTAATATATACAACTTGTGGTGTGTATTCCAGTATACAAGCTCTTTTACATTCAGTTTCCACTTCCTGCATTGAGTCATTGTTTATTAAAGGTTTCCCTAATACTGGGAAATACTTTTTCCCCCATTCTCCAATAAAAAGTAGTTATGTCCTTACCATAACGTTCCATGTGAGTTGTTCATCTTGCCTTTTTGTTCTTACACGTGGGTCGGAGCCGATCCCTGAGCTCCAAATCGGCCGCTTTTCAAGCTCAGACTCTCAGAGAAGCTCGAGACCTAGTGTATATCCCATAATGCTCTACTGTGAATCCCCAGATCTAGTATGCTGCAACCAAGACAGCCTACAGACAGAATAAGACTATGGAGTCTACCTACTTAGGTAACTATAAAAATAGAAGTAAACAAGAAGAGTAAGAATGTATAAAACAGACTGACAACTGAACCAGTCCTCCAAGACAACCATCTCACTCGCCTGGAGGGGGAAGGTGGGCGGGAATGTAAGAATGGAGTAACTTCCTGAAGAGTTTGTCCATTTTATTTGGTAATATGTGTCCTGAAGCTCTGTTGAGCACATCCAGTCTTCTTTCTTCAAAAAGGGATAAATTGACTTTATGATGACCATCCAGAACTTTGTTTGCAGAATATGTTCAGCACGCTGAGATCCAAAATCAGTCTCCAGTCCCCTGTCTTTTTTGGCACTAAAAACAATCTCGAGTAGGTTCTGGATCCTTTCTGGTCTGGCGGGACTTCTTGGATGAGTCTCTTGTCCAGCAGTTTTTTGAATTTCTTGCACTGCTGAATCCCTCAGATTGGGTGAAATTTCGGGGATTTTTTGTGTACTGGGGGCGAATGAGAAAAAGGAATGATATAGCCTCTGGATATGATCTGCTGCACCCAGGAATCTGTTATGTTTAGCCATGTGTTTAGGTGCAAGGACAAGTGTCCCCCAACTGCCTCCAGAGGAAGAAAATCATGCCTCCCATCAGGAGCACTTAAAGGGCTTTCCTGGAAAGGAATCCCTGAAGCCCTAGTTTTGCAGACCACCTCTGCTGCAAGGGAAGTGTCTTCCATTTTGGTTCTCCCCTCTGCCCCTGGGGGAACTCCTTCCATGTGCGCCTTGGAAAGGCCCTTGGAAATTTCTGAACCACATCTTTCCACTACTCCTCCGGGTCCTAGAAAAGGACTTTTGGGGGTGGAGAAACGTACACCCACAGAAGAAAGGGTCTTACCATCTTTCTCACACCTGGATAAAGTCTCTCTTACTCTTGGGTCAAACAAGGATATTCCATCAAAGAGAGCACTGATAAAAGAAGACTTGAATGGTTCTGCAAAGTCACATAGATGCATCCAGGCATGTCTCTTTTATGGCTATGCCTGTACCTGCTGCTCTGGTAGTCCTCTTGGCTGTGTGTGCGATTAGCCTCATGGACAAATTAGACACAGACTCCACTGTGGCTAGCTAGGAAGCCACTTTCTCTTGGACTTCTTCAGTAACATCTCCCACCAGGGCATCTGATAATTCCTTAATTAGACCTTGTTGAAGTCTTGTAAAGTGTGCCAAGAAGTTCAAAGACCTTACAGCAAAGGTCGATGAAGCATAGACCCACTTCCCAAATCTGTTCATAGCTCATAGGCGGAAGGACAGAAGAACTCTCCTCAGCAAGTTGCTTTTTAGTGGCGGCCGCTACAACCACGGCATCTACAACTAGCCCCTTCACCCAGAACTGTTTATCTTCAGGGGCTGATAATATTTTGTCAGGTCTTTTGGGGATGGGTTTGATGGTATCCAGAATCGTCTACTCCCACTGTGAAATCAACTGCATGAGTTCATCAGCGGGTGGGGTCACTCAAGAGGTAGACGAGCAGGTGCCGAAAGCCTGCAGGTAAACAGACTCCTCTGTGGAAGGGTTTTGGGACTTCCAGACCCCTCTTTGTTTTAAAATTTCTAGGATGTCTTCAAAGGACATATCTTCAGGTGGTGACCGTGGGGACCCTTCCTCCTCATCAATGTCTGTGCCCTTGGTGACTTATTCCCGGGGAGAATCTAAGTGCTTCCTCTTGCATTACTTTTTCTGAGAAACCTCATCAGGGGGATAATCTGGGGAGGTGTCAGAAGGTGATAGAACCTAGGTCTTAGAAACCCGAGACTTCAGCATTCACTGACCCAGTGGAGAGGCAGGTGGAATAACAGAGCCAGAGGAGAGAACTTGTTCTGAGGAGGAAGGTACTGACTGAGTCACCATGTGTGAGAGGGCCCTCTTCACTGCCTTGAAGGCTGTCCCCCTGAAGAGGGAAGGGAACCCAGAACCGAAATAGACTGCCTTCAGACCGGGCACACTCCCTGCTCCAAAGAACCAACCCTTGAGACAGAAGCTGTAGCCGAGCTAACCTCGAGCCAAAGCCCTGAGGAGCAGGGATGACTCCAAAAAAACTGGAATTGAGTCTGGCCTCCCCCAGAGCCAACAGAGTGGCTACCACTTCAAGATGTCTCCGGTTCTGAAGTTACCAAAGAGCTCAGTGGAATTACTAGTTCCAAAGATGTTAAAATCTCAGGGACTGGCACAGTCAGTGCTGGGAGATTCAGAACAGACAACTGTGGTTCCCAGACCCGAAGGGGTCAGAACCAAAAGGGGTTCTGAAAGTCCTCTAGCTCACAATATTTTATTCACCAATCTCTTTGGTGGAACGGATAGATGACGCCGAAAGAGATTTAAGGCCACTGCAGAAAAACTTCTGGGAGCTCACCACAGAAAGGGTCTATAGAAATTGTATAGGAAGTTCTTGGAAAAATCTCCTTAGAATCAGGAAATTTTGTCATAGTATCTGAAACAGAAAATTTCTCCTGCACCAGGGTCTTCGAAATCGAACGGCTTGAAACAGTAATTGGTGCTGGAGCAGTTGTTGACACAGGTATTTTACAGCAAGAGGCTTCCGGTTCCAAAGATAATTTCAGAACAGAGGGTTTCAATTTCTTAGGTCTTGGAACACTCGGAGAGGTCGGAACCAAAAGACTCCTCTTTTTTCCTTTGTCCTCTGAAGAAGAGGATGAAGGGGAGGAAACATCAGTTTTGGCTTTGTCTGCAGGAGTTACGACTTCACTAAAGGCTGAGGGAATCAATCCTTTCAAAATAAGCTTTTTCACCTTTCATCAAGGGCTCGATGATTGAACCCATGACACATATATAGTTCCCTTGCAAGTGAACTGGGCCCAAGCAACAGATACAAAGGGAATGGAAATCGGACACGAATTTTGTTGTTGCATTTCTGGCATTTTTTTCAAGCCAGAAGGAGCCTTACCCTTCTTAACCATGTCAAAAAAAAATGATGGCTAGAAGACAGTTACTCACACACTCACTCACTCACACAAAAGCTTGAGGAAGAAGAAAAGGAAAGAAAAGAAAGTTTTTTTTTTTGGCAAAAGAAAGTGAAGGGAAAGAGACTATCAATGATGATAGTTATAGAAAGTACACTACCATATACAGGAAAGAAATATCAACGAGGATATTTAAGGTTACACTATGCATAAGAAATAAGGGGAAAAGAGAGATAAAATATTAAGTACAAGGCAGAAGATCAATTAGAAAGAAAGAAATAGAGAGAAATCTCTAAGAAATGAAAAGAAATAAAATTTTTACCTAAACTCACAAACTTGAGAGCACTGACAAAAAGCGACCGTTTCGGAAAAATGGCAAACAAGATATGATGTGATTGTGGGTAGAGATGAACTCGAGAGTTTTTGGCTGGCATGAGCTGTATTAACAGCAGAGTCAGTTCCGATATTGGAACCAAACCCATCTGTCAAGGATAAAATAGAGAGTGACAACATCAGATCAAGAAAATATATGTAATAAAAAACAATACCAGGAACCATGCATTTATTTTGCATTACATGCATTGTTTCTGAAACACCCAAAAAATCCAAATGTGCAATTAGAGTGTCGTGAAAACATTTTGCTGACACTTCTGTGTGGGATGAGTTCAACTCTGAACTCTAAAATACCTTACTGCAGGTTAGGGATATAAAATTTGACTGGGCCCTATTCAATACCTCAATAACTGAGGCAACTGCAAAGAGCTGTGACTGAAAGGCTGTCAGTGTTTGTCATGGTGGTAATCCTTAAACGTAAAGATAAACACTAGAGGTGAGGGAAGGTGTCAAGTTAAAGAAAGAGGCTTTCCATAGAATGGTAGCAGAGTACAGCATACAGTCCCCAGATCTGATTAATATACACCAATAGGCTAGAAAGGCAGAAGCTTCACCAGACAAGAAGTGAAGGCTAGGGCATGTGAGAGGTTTAGTAAGGTCATGCAGAATGACTTCTGAATGATCTCAAAGAAGTTTGACAAACTATGCAGTGATTTAGGAGGGGGAGAATGGACAATACCCCAACTGCTCAGAGAACAGGTGAAAAAATACTAATCTTCACTAGGAAAGGTGTTTGGTGGTAGAAAGAAAATTCTGAGGAACTGGTGGGCATGCCTTCATTTGAGAAGTCAGTATTTGAAGGAACTTGTGGGACTTGATTTATCAATGCCGAAGAGGTCACTGTGGTAAGATTGCAGGAATGGACAGGATCTGGCTGGAAAGGATGAAGGCTCTGAAAACTCCTGAGATACGGTAGTTAATGCTTCTTTTCAATACACTGCAGAACTCAGGGACATTACCTCTTACTGGAAAAATGTGGTAAGCGATTCCCATTTTCAAAGGGAGTACAATGGTGTATTACAGTCACAGAGGGATCATGCCTCTCAGCGTCTCTCTGTAAATACCATGCCAGAGTGCTACAGAGAAGGTCTTCATCTGAAAGTCAAGTCTCTGATTCAGGAGGAGCAATACAGACTCTGCCCCAGCCACAGAACAAATGATCATCTCTTGGCCTTTGCACTGCTCCTGCAGGGATCATGGGAGTTCACCAGTTCTGATCACATGCGTTGTGTCAACCTGGAGAAGGCTCATAATTATTCAGGCCAGAATGCCTTATGTGAAGTGCTACAACAATACAAGGCCCAAGGGCCACTAATGCTTGATGTTCCTACTACATCTACATTCTTGACATAAAGTTGAACACATTCCAAGTGAGCAATGGGAGTTGCCCTGGTTCCCCTCCAGTTTGTTCTTTTTGTGGGCAGGATATCAAGGTATAGCAGAGGTCTGGACAGTATCCAGCTTAGGTATGTAAGGTTTTACATATTTCTTATTTCTTTAATTATTATTATTTTTTTAAATTTTAAATAAGGTTTGCTTATATTGTTGTTTGCTGTTGTTGATGTGCAAAAACAACTAGTATTTCCAACATACACTGGAGTGATTTGCTACTGTGTGTTTAACGGCTTGATAAAATCCAGCACCTTTAAATAAGTGGCTACACTTTTCTCTCAGGAAAGAGTGGATTGCTTTACAGATGTGAGTGGAGGGGAGCAGCTACCGCAAGAAGAGGACAATCTTTCCTCATAGCTCCCCTCCCATTGACCAAACAACCTATTCATTTCTCTTCTCTTGGGGGACACAGCCAGGCACGTCTGGTCTATACGAGAAACCTACAGCCCACCTGTTACCAATTAAAGGACATAATCAAATCATCTGTATACCCCCTCTGTCCAGAGAAGTGAGAGTTGGGTAGCAGGACACACTACAGGAACTTGCAGCCTCCCATACTAACCTACTACAGTCCAACTCCCACAGCTCTGTTGAGCTCTCAAATGCTTTGACTATGCATGCTAACACACAACCTCCCTAGCTATTGGGAAGCACCATTACACCCAGTTCTCCCACGGGTTGTCATCAAAGTGGCTAGCCAATGCCATTTCCTATCTCACTGGATGGGTGAGCTGACAATGTTCACTTTCTGCCATCCTCCACGCCAAGCCCTCCAGTGTTCATGAGACTAATCGAACAGTCACAGCCAGGGCTTCATCCCTTTATCCCACAGAATTGGATAGTGTCAGGGTGGTCTAATTCATAAGGGAAGGCAGAGGGAATCAGGAGAATGACCAGCAGAAAGGTGCAGCAGCACCCGAGTATGGTGGAGAAGTGAGAACTGTGGTATAGAATAAAGCTCTTAAATTCCCATTTAGCCTATGTCCAAATAGTCGCCTATAGTCACAAAATTTGGGTAATGTCTGAAAGGGTGGGATCAATGGATGCTTGTGGCAGAAATTAAGATCCATTGCAAGGTAGCTAGGCTTGCGCTCTCCAACAGCGTAAAGATTTCATCAAGCTAGAAAGACCTCTAAATACAACAACCGCTATTTGATTTGATAGGAGTCAGATGAGGAAATGTATATTTATTTATTTTTATTTTATTTATTGATATTTGTTAACCGGGTTAGTCCAACTGGGCTTGCAGCCCATTTTCAGTGGAGACCCGAGGAGAAAAGCTCCAATACAACAGAAAAAAATACAGTTTACAAGATAAATGCCAGAAGTAGTTATATATACAACTTTGTACTTGTGCATTCAACATATGGAGATTATATAGAGATAAAAATTCTTAAAGTCAAGGAAGAAAGATATTAATAGTTGAGCAGGATAACTAAGTATATACATTATTTACATTAATTCAATAAACAAACGTCAAGAACTTCAACAGTGGTGGTTAAATATCATTCAAGAACTTCAACAGTGGTGGTTAAATATCATTTTAGTAGAATGAAATGTTTTGAGGTGGAAGAAATGCCTATGTATAAAAAGAAGGGGAGAAAACAGAAGTAGATAGGGGGAGTAAAGTTGGGGCTTGACAGGGGCAGGTTTTGGAGTTAAGTAGATGAAGTTTAAGTTTCGCTTTGAAATGAGATGGGTGAACTATACTGCATATTTCTCTAGGAAGTTTATTCCAAGTTTGGGCCATAGAGTACTTATATAGGAGTTTGCCCACTGATTTTTTGGGATAGTATATTTGTAGTAGATGCTGGTTAGATGTCTGGAGGGTACAAGGTGGAGAGTAGGTAGTGATGAAGGAAAAGAGAGCAGGACAAACAGCAGGTTTATAAAGAATAGTGTGTGTCATTTGAAGTTGGGCTAATAACAATAGATGTGGGAGTTCTAGCCAATTGAGAGAGTTAAGAGGAAGGCAGTGGTGTGTATTGTAGGGAGAGACGGTGATGAATCGAGCTATCTTATGATAGGTTTGCTGGAGTTTGTTTAGGGTAGTAGTTTGTATGTGTGTGAGCACAGGGGCAGCGTAGAGAAGTGATGGGAGAAGCAGAGCTTGAGCAAGGGAGAGTTTGGAGTTAGTAGTTAAAAATCTTTTGTAGCGGTACAGTAAACCGAGCTTTTGATCTGTCTTTTTGATGCACTGTAGGATGTGTAATTTGAATCCATCATCGATAATAACGTCTAGGAGTTTGGTGTGGGATTCGGGTTGGATAGTAGTGTGATTTGAGGAAGTGATAGCAAAGGAGGATTTGTGGTGAGCTAGAGATTGAGGGAGAAATAGTAATAGTTTGGTCTTTTTAGGGTATAGGATGAGTAGATTAGTAGATAACCAGTTTTCTGTGGCTAGGAAGACCGGTTGAGTGAGGTCTTGGAGTTCAGAGATGTTATTTGAGGTACAGATCAGAGTAGAATCATCTGCGTATTGTATGAGGGAAGATGTATTGCAAGCTGTATGAAGATCATTGGTAAAAATGTTAAATAGAAGGGGCCCTACGATGGAGCCTTGTGGGACCCCTGTTGGGACAGTAAGAAAGGAGAGGAAGAGGTGAGCCATTTTACTGATTGTTGCTTACAAGATAAGTAACTGGAGAACCAGGCAAGGGAGTTGGAACTCATATTGAGATTAGCAAGTTTGGATAGTAGGAGAGTATGGGAGACTATCGAAAGCTTTAGATAAATCAAGGAAGAGACAAGATATCAATTTGTTATTATCTAGGGCCTCAGCAATGGTAGGAGTGAAGGATAATAGGGCAGTAGCTGTGCTGTGGTTGGGACGAAAACCATGCTGGGTGGGAGTGAGCAGGTTGTGATCAAGGAGGTGTTTGAGTAGTTGTGAATGAATAAATTTTTCAAGTATCTTAGAGAGGGAGGATAGAATGGCTATAGGTCTATAGTTAGATGGGTCAGTTGAGTTACCACCTTTATGTAAAGGGATAGTGTAAAAGGATTTCCATAACAGAGGGACAGTAGACTCTTGTATAGATCTGTTGATAAGTATGGATACTGGGTAGGCAATGGAGTCTGCAGCAAGTTTAAGGAAGGAGGGAGGTAGGTTATCTGTAGAGGGAGAGCAAGGTTTGAGTTTTTGGAGAAGTGCTCGGATATAGGAAGTGGAAACTGGGTGTAAGGAAAAGGGGGGTTTGTTGGATGGGTTGGGAGGGGTTGTCAGAGTAGTATTACAGTTGGGAGGCATGAGTGTTTGAATAGTTTCAATGAAATGTTTATTGAGCAGAGTAGCTGTTTCAAGAGGAGGTAAGTTAGGGTAAGGGAAGGGTAAGTTAGGGTAAGGGAAGGGGGTTCTGGAGGAGCCAGGAGAAAGGATTTTATTAATGGATGTCCAGAACTTTTTAGGGTTGGATTTGTTATTTAGTTGGGCAGGGTTATAGAAGGATTTTTTTTTCATTATTGGTATGCTTTTTAATGAGATTTCTCAGACATTTGTAGTTGCGAAATAGGGGGTAAGTCTTTAGTTTTTATCCAAGCTTTCCATACTTTGTCCCTTTCAAGCATAAGATGATGCCTGGTCAAAGTGGTTATGAGCCAGTCATCCAAGTACGGAAACACCCAGAATCCTTGCAGTCTCAAGTGAGCTGCTACTACTTCCATGCATTTTGAAAGCCAGGGGGCATGGATAGATTTTAGTCTGATTTTGCTGGAAGGGGCGGGTGAGTTCAGGGTGTCAAGGAAAATACCATTAAATCTATTTGTGGCATCATGATTTTGCTGGAAGGGTCGAGTGAGTTCAGGGTGGCAAGGAAAATACTATTAAATCTATTTGTGGCATCATTGAGAGGGATTTGCTTGAGGATGGACCAGTCTATGGATGATAAGATAGAATTAAATTGGGCTAAGTTGAAGTTAGAGAGTTTGTAAAAGTCTCTATAGAGGTGAGATTTGGGTAGTTGGATGGGGGTGTCGAAGGACAGAGATGGGTAGGTGGTCACTAAGTTGGTCTGGGTGAGTTGTGGGGGCATGGTATAGTGAAGGGGAGTTGGTTAGTATCCAGTCGATTATCGAGCCAGAGTTTCTATTTTTATGTAGATGAGTTGGAGATGATATAAGCTGATGAAAACCATGTAGATTTATACTAAGTTAGGGAGAGTCAATTTTCAGTTTGGACCAGTCTATATTGACATCACCCAAGATGAGGGTTTCATGTGGTATGTTTTGTGAGAACCAGGATAAAATTTTCTCAAGGATTGTTAAGTTGTTTCCTGGAGGGATATAGATGGAGGCAATGACTAGTTTTTTATGGGTGTTGAGGTGGTAATTTAAAACTAGGAGTTCAGCTGGATGAAAATCAGGGAGGGGTGAGGGAAATTGAGAGAGGTTGAGTAAATTTGAGTATAAGATGGCTACACCACCTCCTTTTTTTTGGTGTTCTGTCTGACCGGTAGATGTTATAACCTGATGGGAGTATTTCCTTACCTGAGATATGTGGCTTGAGCCATGTTTCAGATAAAGAAATAATATGTGGGGTAGTATGGGCTACCCATTGCCTGGAATTCAGTGATTTTGTTGGTTAGGCTCTGAATGTTGAGGGCATATATGGATAAGTGATTAGTAGGTGGAGAGTCTGGTAGAGTAGGCAGGCAGGAGGGAGAGATGTTAGTGGGAGTAGGCGAGGTAGTGGCTAAGGGAGGTGGGTGGTTGAAGGGAGAAGTTGAGGGGCCAGGGCTGGGGTGGATATCGCCAGATGCAAGAAAGCTATTTAATAGATAATGCTTTGTAGTAATGGCAAGATGTAGTTTATGCAACTTAGGTTTAGGTTTATAAGTAGGAGGGAATGCTTGCACTCTGTATAGTCTGTGATAGTAAGAAGTGGGGAGGTTGAAAAGGGTGGGGAGATATAAAAGACAGAGGTTGCATTATGGTTGTTGCTGGTATTACAGGTAGGAGAGATAGATATTGGGCTAGGAAGGTAGTTATGATAAGCTGTTAAGAGCTGAGAGTAGGAGGAGAAGAGAGGTGGAAATTATAAGCTGTTTCATTGTTTATGAGTGGGAGGGGAGAGGAGTGGCTGTGGAAAAGGTTAAACTAAAGGAAGTGATGAAGTAGAAAGGGTTAGTAAGAAGATTGTTATTGGATGTTTGGGAAAGGAAGGGGTGGGACAGGATGGTATAAAGGAAATTGTAATGGGGTAGGTGGGAATGGGGGTAGGGTAGAGGAGCAAAGTGATCATTCTAACAGCAGTGTTCCAGACATATTCTACCAGAAAGACGTCCCCAGAAAAATACAGTGTAAGCAGTAGGAACTAAATCTCTCAACTTATCTGGGAATCCTATGAACTGAAATGGAGATGGCTGCTGGGCATAAGGGAGTCTGGACTGGCCTGCTCAACTTGATTTCAGTGCAACCCTAATCAGCACAATTTGTTCAGAAAACAAAAGAATGACTATTACTTAGAAGTGCTTTCTCCCCCGAAAAAATAGTGTAAAATATTAAATCAGTTAATCAATTGCATTATTATTTTTACTTTTCTCACCATTTTTCTACTATTAAACTGCATTCTACAACTGCATTATGCTTCTATATTTTTTATTTATTTTGTGCTATCATAATATCTTACCACTACTTGTTATCTGTGTTTTACTGCATATTGTTAGAAAGCTTGATGTTAAATTTCAGTATTTAGTTTGTATCTCTACTCTTTTAAGTGATACATGGAAACAGTCACTTACTAACTTAAAAACAAATGTGACTCATGCACTCAGATCTAACAGTGCAGCTGCTGTAAACAAATAACAGTGCCTGAAATGTAGGCTATGATTTGCATCAATAAGATCAGTTCTAGTAACTGCAAATGCTACTTCAAATAAGCTCAAACACTATGTAACACTTACCCTGGGCAGGTGATCCTGAGTGTTATAGCTTGAGTCATAGTCAGAAAGGATATCCAAAACTTCAGAGTACATGTCAATCAAAGACTTCTAAAGCAAAGAAAAAGAAAAAACAGCTTATTAGCACAAATCACTTACTTAAAAGTAAAACAATTATATCATAACATATTCTATATATATTAAATCTTACCACAAACATAAATGATTTAGCACTTTAATACATAATCAGAATTTCAAGATAACAGCAGCTTTAGCAAAGCAGTGAACACAGTTTAAAATCTGGAAGCTTTTAGATGTACTGTGTTAAGCTAATGAATGACATGGAAGGAGGCTCACAACCTATTCGTAATGAAAACATATGTAATTAACAAGGTTATCATTTATGATTCCAGCTAAAATTAATTACTAAATAACACAGATACTGCAATAGCACCCTCCCATTTCTTGTGTAGTACATGGAATATTGCAACTACACCATGAATTTGGGGAAAAGATAACACTGTTAAGGTATAATTTTTTACTACAGTGCACAGCGTCCAGTGTCATCCACAGGAGATCAATGGTAACACAACAAGTTACAACAAATTCTAAAGCTGTTATAAATTAGGCAGATAAAAAAGTGTGATAAAGCAAAAAAAAAAAAAAAAAAAGGTGTGATAAAACAAAGTGTCTTAACACTTAATTTCTGGACATTCTATGTGCGGCAGTGCTATGTTGCTATGTGTTTTATGGCTTTCAAAACCTTAAAACACTTTTAGCTCCTAAACCTTTTCTCTATAACAGTGCTTCAAAACAGCTAAGGCCCAATATACTACAAAGAATTAATTCAGCTCACTCCAATCAAAGTTGTGTGTTCTTTTTGACATTCCTCTTTCAAACGCTTAACCTGTTTATGATTCGAGAATGATCTTCATCTTAACCTATTTACTACAAAGTGTTAAATCTGCACTTCTTATCATAAAGAATAGTTGTACTGTTTGGTAGTAACCATTCAGGTTGGGTACTCCCTGCCCTCCTTCCCTCCCTATTCTTTTGCCAGTGTCACTTTTTCACAGTTGACCCTATGATTCCCTCCTGCTCATAGGAAATTTCTTGTTCAGCATTTTAATTTGTCTAGTTCATTTCTCATTTGGACATTGGGGTGGGAGGTTGGCATAATGGTTAAGGTTTTTACCTTACAGAGACAAGGTACAGGGTTTGATTCTCACATGGGGTAATTGGCTAGGCTTAAAATGGCCCAGAAGGGTGGTTAGCCTAGTACTAATCTATGAACCTATGAACTTATGAACATACCAGATAACTTGCCTTATGTACACAGTAACTATGTTAAATGGCAATGTTAACACAAGTACCCTCTCTGCTCCAAGTCCAAATTCAGCATTTGTCATTTCTCCATATTCCTCCATAACTTCACTAAAACTACATCACGTGATTTCTTTACTGATGCTTCATATGAGCTTCTGAGTCATTTCGCCTTCTGTCTACTACTTGCTTCATTTGTCTTCAGTTCTGTCTTGATCTGTTATGAACAATCCTATCACTTTCATTTTCTCGTGGATGATTTTATATTCTGATATCTACCAAACTCTTACTAGCTTAAACAACTGCCAGTTTCTCTTTTCAGGTCACTCAATGTTAAAATGACATTGTCTACATACAGAGCTATTTTAAACTCTATATCCACCCAGTTATACCCCGCTCTTCCTGAATGGCATTATTCATTATTTTAGCTGCCAGTCTAAGTAAATTGCAAACAACAGTGGCATTTAAGCCTAGCCAATTACCCCATGTAACCTCTAGCTATCCTAGCCAATTACCCCATGTAACCTCTAGCTATCCTGGCCTCATCAATCTCCCTCCAACCATTATCTGTGTTGCAGCACCTTAATATAATGCATTCAATACCCTTATCAATCTATCAGGAAATTCACAGTGCTCCATGATTGCAAATAAGAAGTTATGTACCTACCATAACGTTCCATGTTAGTTGTCTTCTCTCGCCTTCTTTCTTGCTTGATGGTTTCGGAGCCGATCCCTCGGCTCCGACTCGGCACTTGCTAAGCTCGAGAGTCACTTTTACCAGCTCGAGGCAGCCCCATATCCCATGATGCAAGGCGGTAAGTACCCAGATCTCGTTTGTTGACAAAGGGCAATAGCACCAAGCATAAAATACTTCCCAAAGGAAGAAGAAACTTACAGATGGAAAAAGGACCAGGTCTGAATGGTCTTTAGCATAATAGTTTCTTATACAAGGTCTGTCCAGGCCAGGGGGAAGGAGGGAGGGTCGCAAGAAAGAAGGCGAGAAGACAACTAACATGGAACGTTATGGTAGGTACATAACTTCTTAATGTTAAGTTGTCAATCTCGCCTTCATTCTTGCTTGATGGGACCGCGTCCCTAGCACCTCTATCCTGGGTGGCTCAATGGAACAAACTCTTGAGGACTGTAGAGCCAAAACTGGCTCTGTCCCTGGAGGCCAAGTCCAATTTGTAATGGGAAACAAAAGTGTGAGGAGTGGCCCAAGTGGCCGCTGCACAAATAGTGTCCAAAGGAAGTCTAGCTTGAAAAGCTGTAGAAGTAGCTAAGCTCCTAGTTGAATGTGCTTTAGGTTTTGAGCACAGCTGTTTTCCCCTGAGCGATAAATTTCAGAGATGACCAAGAAAGCCATCTGGACAAAGTCACTTTAGAAACAGGAAGGCCTTTTTATTATCCGCATAGGAAACAAAAGTTGATCAGATTTTCTAAATTTTTTGTTCTGTCCAAATAATATCTAAGTTGACGATGGACATCAAGATAATGTAGCTTTGTTCAGCTCTATCTGAATAGTTAGGAAAAATACCGAGATCAATGGATTGATTCAAATTGTTCTTTGAAGCGACCTTAGGTAAAAAGGTTGGGTTAGTTCTCAAAGATACTCTGTCTTTGTGAAAAACCAAATAGGGCGGTCGAACCGAAAGAGCATGAAGTTCAGACACCCTCCTGGCAGATGTAATAGCCACTAGAAATAACGTTTTCCAAGAAAGATATTTCAGGGAACAAGAAACAGCTGGCTCGAAGGGGAAGAATCAAGGATGTCAGCACTAAATTTAGATCCCACTGAGGAGGAGGATTCCTGATTGGAGGTTTTAGTAGGAAAATTCCTTTCAAGAAGGCCCTGCAGAGCCTATGGGACATAATATTATGATCTGCTATCCCGACATGAAAATTGGAAATAGCAGCCAATTGAACTCTGACTGTGGAAGAAGAGGAGCCTGCATGAAAAATCTCTGCTAAGAAGTCCAGAACTGCCTGAAGAGGGGCAGTAAAGGATCAATATTTTGGGCCTTAGCCCAATAAGAGAAACGCTTCCATTTGCTTGTGTAAATCCTCCTGGTAGAGGATTTTAGTGAAGCTACTATGATGTCTCTAACTGGGTTAGAGATCAAAGGAAGCCTGGCTAAGGAAGGAAGTGGAGCAACCATGCTGTGAGGTTGAGAGAAGGGATTGACCGGTGCAGCTGACCGGATTGGTGAATCAGAAGATCTGGCACTGGGTCCAGATGCCACGGCTGCACCAAAAGGTGATGATGGAGGAACGGAAACCAAACTTGTCGAGGCCAGTAAGGGGCAATGAGAATCAATTTGGCTCTCAAAACGGTAGCTTTCTGGATCACCTGAGGGATCAGAGGAAATGGAGGGAAGGCATAAAGAAGTCCCTGGGGCCAATCCTGGGTCAGAGCGTCTCTGGGGGGATGACCTGATAGAGGGAAGAGGCTGAAGAAGTCTGGACATTTGCTGTTTTGGGGAGTAGCAAAAAGATCGCAACATGGACGACCCCATTCCAGAAAAATCTCTTCTGCTATAGATTGCTTGAGAGACCACTCGAGAGGCATGAGGATAGCTCTGCTCAATCTGTCCGCTATAATGTTGGTTTTCCCAGGGATATGCGTTGCTACCAGAAACCGATGAGAGGAGATCGCCCATTGCCAAATTCTGAGCTTCGACACAAGGGGTAGGACTTGGTTCCGCCCTGTTTGTTGATATACCAAACTACAGACATGTTGTCTGTGTGGACTGCAATTGTCCCTACGGGAAGAAAGTCGTTGAGGGCTTGCAACGTTAAAAGCACTGCTCTCATCTCCAGGACATTTATGTGCAGATGGTACTCGAACGGTTGCCACGTCCCATGAACCATCCTGCCCTGATAATGACCCCCACCCGATCAGGAGGCATCCGTGGTGACAGTGGCTATCGGGACGGAGGTACAAAGCACCTGCCTTGGTGAACCTGAGACGATGTGATCCACCAAGCAAGATGCTCTTTGCATGTCTGTGTCACCAGAATCTGGTGACGCATTGGAAGTTGCTGGTATGACCACTGTGTGAACAGCATCCACTGAAGAAGGCGCATGTAGAATCGAGCCAGGGGAAGAAGAGTAATGGCCGCAGCCATGAGACCTAATAACTTTAGAACCATTCTGGCCTGTATTTTCTTGCTGGCCAGAATGATCCTGACATGAGTCTGAATGTCTGAAACTCTTTGTTCTGTAAGGGTAGCTGACATCCGAACAGTGTTTAAGTTTGCGCCTATGAAGGTAATAGACTGGCAGGGCGATAAGGATGACTTTTCGAAGTTGATTGAGATGCCCAAATGAGAACAAAGGTCTATCGTGTAATCCCTGGCTTGTATAAGCTGATGCCTGGTGGTGGCTGACAGGAGCCAGTCGTCGAGATACGGAAACACCTGGAATCCTTGACGTCTCAGGTGAGCCGTGACCACTGCCATGCATTTGGTGAACACTCTGGGGGCTGTAGTGAGACCAAAGGGCAGGGCTCTGAACTGGAAATGACTGGACCCCAGCCGAAAGCGGAGAAATCTCCTGGAGCGCCTGTGAATTTTGATGTGATAGTACGCATCCTGAAGATCTATTGAGCACATCCAGTTGTCCTTCTGTAAGAAGGGCAGAATTGACTGAAGAGTGACCATTCAGAATCTTGTCTTCCTGACAGACTTGTTGAGTCTGCTGAGATCCAATATTGGTCTCCAGTCTCCCGTCTTTTTGGGGACCAAAAAGAACCTTGAGTAGATTCCAGGCTCTGAATGGTCTATTGTAACTGGCTGAATGGCTCTTTTTTGCAGTAGTTTTGCGATTTCTGACTCTGCAATCTCCCTTAGACCGGGTGGTACATCTGGAAGGGAACTTGAGGGGAAGGGACTTTCCTCGAAAGGAATTATGTAACCCTTGGATATGATCGACTGTACCCATTTGTCTTGAGTGAGGGAATGCCAGGCTTCTGGGTACAGTGATAATCTTCCCCCGACTGCCTCCAAGGAGGGACAGCCGGGCAACACCTCAGGGATGCTGAAAGGGCTTGTCAGAGAGGGGCTCTCTGTTTCCCTGGTTCTTCGGACCCCCTCTGCCTCTAGAGCGGCGTCTGTTATTGTTACCCCCTCTGCCTCTAGGGGTAAACTGACCACGTGAATCCGGCGTGACTCCTTGGGATTTAAGGAACCACATCTTCCCACCCTTCTGTCCTTTGGGATAAGGCCTAGAAGGGGTGGAAAAACGGACACCAACAGCAGAAAGAGTCTTGCCGTCCTGCTCGCACCTGGTCAAGGTTTCCTTCACCTGAGGGCCAAACAAAGCTGACCCGTCAAAGGGAGAATTTGTGAAGGACGCCTTAAAGGGATCCGCAAAATCACATAGCCGCATCCAGGCTTGGCGTCTAAGAGCCACACCTGTGCCTGCGGCTCTACTCGCTCCATCCGCAGCATAAGATATTAGCCGCATGGAGGAGTTTGCAATGGAATTGAGGGTTCCTAGCTGAGAAGCAATTTTTTCTTGAGCCCCTGCAGCTGTAGGATCCTGAACTATTTCTCCCAGCTCCTTCAGGATATCTCTTTGGAGTCTGGTGAAGTGACATAGGTAATTCAGCGAACGCATAGCAAAGGTCGCTGAGGAAAACATCCGCCACCGTACCTATCCATGGTCCTAGAGTCCTTATTAGGAGGATGGACGGGCACGGAAGGATCTGCAAGTTCCTTTTGGTGGCCGCAGCCACCACCATGGCATCAGCGGGGACACCCTTAGTAAGGAATTGTTTGTCACTCGGGGCAGTGATAAATTTTGAAGGCCTCCTAGGGACTGGCTCTACAGAGTCAGGAGCTGCCCACGCCTGCAATGACCTGCATAAGGGGTCGAAGGCGGAGACACCCAGGAGGTGGAGGGCCGAGATCCAAACGCCTCTAGGTATACTGACTCATCCTCAGAGGGATTGTTGGTGGGCCAGTTTCCCTCTGTTTCAGAAGTTCTAGGATGTCTGAGAAGGAGACATCCTCAGAGGGGATCTAGGGATCCCTCTGACTCATCAAAGTCAGTATCCGAGTGACAGACTCGGGAGTCTACATGCTTCCTCTTACAAGTCCTCTTCCTAGGAGGATCTCCAAACATCAGGAGAATCCTCGGAAGAGGGGAAATTCCCAATGGGGAAACCTGAGGCGGAGGATCTCTGGGTCCTGTAGCAAGAGAAGTGGCAGAGATGTCAACAGGTACTATAGAGGGAGGAGCTACGGAACAGACTGCTGACTGATACCAGTGGCCAGTACACTCTTCATCACCTCGAATGCTCCTCCCAGGCAGGTCCGAGAGAACCCGCTCAAGAGCTAGGAACTCCAGGGACCACCGAAGGGAAGTCTCCGAGGCAGATGTCGGAGCCGAGCTCACCAAGGCCGAGGCTCCAAGGGGAAGAGCGGGTTCGACAAGGGTCCGATGCCACTCACCCTCGGAGGAGACCATGGAAGCCCGACCACCGAATCCCTCTAAGGAAGGTCTCAAGAGGAGATAAGAGTAGAGGCTGAAGGAACAGAAGGGGTATCCGTCCTCCAGCCGTAGCAGTAACCATTCGAAGACTCCAACTCCAAGCTCTGGGGTAGAGTTGAAGGAGGAACTGTAACGGGTGTGGACCCACAGTCGCCTGTTGAGACGGACTGTGTAACATTTGGGCCAGTACCTGTGACTTGAGTAATCTACTGACCACTCTCTCTAGGTCATGATCTGACAACCTGGATGACCTTGAAGATCGGCTCCGATGGCTCCGTTCCGATAGAAGAGGTGAAGCCGGAGCCGAAAGTATCGGCTCCAAGGAAGGAGACCTCGACCTCTTCCTGGAATGAGCCATCGGAGCCGATACAATAGATCCTGTCGGAGCCGACCTCGGAGCCGACAGGAAGCCTCGATGTATCGGCTCCAGCCGGAGCCGATACAGCCACCAAAGTAACGGTGTCGGAGCCGACACCGATGCCTGTGCCACATGGGTGTCGGAACCGATCGGAGCCGACATCGGCGGTCAATACAGATTCGGCACCGATAGCCATCGGTGCCTAAGGCTTTGTCAAGCCAGAATCGGCTCCAGCCGAGCCGATCTCGACTCAGCACGAAGTCGGAGCCGAGGCCGCAGGCTTAGATACAGAAGCCTGGGCCTTGGAAGATTTTGCTGATTTTGGTGGAGCCGACTTAGCCGGAGAGCCCTCCGCTTAAGAAGGCCCCTAAGAATCAGCTTATTCTCTCCTGCAGGACTCTCTGGCTGAAGGAGTGACAAATAGCACAGGAGTCCTGCAGGTGAAGAGGGCCCAGACAATACAGGCAAGAAGTGTGACCGTCTGTCAGAGACATCTTCTGACAGCACGAGTCACACTTCTTAAAACCTGAGACCCTCTCCTTTGACATGGTGCTGAAAAACACACACACACACACCAGTCAAAATTAACTTAAATAAATACCAAAAGGTATTCTATAAAACCAACACACACACCCTAACAGGGGGGGGATGGGATAGGGTAAAGATTGACTAACAAAAAATTAAAGGAGACAGGGAATTTCTGTCAGAAAAAGTACAAAATTAACTTAAAACTATCAATAAAAGGTTTTTACTAAAAAAGGGGCTTAAATATCACAAAAGTGAACAACTTACCAGGAGCTGGTAAAAAGAAGACCTCCTAAGCGAAGCGGCAAACGAGATCTGGGTACTTACCGCCTTGCATCATGGGATATGGGGCTGCCTCGAGCTGGTAAAAGTGACTCTCGAGCTTAGCAAGTGCCGAGTCGGAGCCGAGGGATCGGCTCCGAACCCATCAAGCAAGAATGAAGGCGAGATTGACAACTTAACATCATACATTTCCAGTCAACTCTGTCGAAGGCCTTTAATGCATCAAATACATAAAGTGCCATTTTCCTCTTTCTTATTTGAGCATAATGAATTTTCATTAGTGTACACAATATGTTATCATTTGTGTTCCTGCCCTCTATAAAAATTCCATTGCTCTGCATCTATTAACCCAAGGAAGATTGTCGTTGCTAGCCTGTTGGCTATTACTGCCATAAACACTTTATAATCACAATTCAATACAGTTAGTGGCCTATACGATGCTGCCTACACAGGATTTTTCCCCTTTTTTTTTATTACAACAGTTATCACTCGCCACTTTTCCCAACTTCCATACTTCTACTGGCAACGCATTGCTACCTGGTGTATTTTCTTTCTTTTGTTTTCCTATCACTTGCCCTATTTCTTCTTGTGTTATGGTGCCTGTAGCATCTCTTTTTAGCCTACATATTTTTTCTACAGCTTAAATTCTGTTCCAGTAACAAACTACTTGCACATACTTAACAGATGTTAGCTAGGACAGCAAGGTATACCTTAAAAATGGGATATCAACAGAAGGCTAGACTTCAGATTCAAAACAAGCATGCCTTCAGCTGTTATTTCACCAGATGTTAAGGCCTCTGTGTCACTTTATTTTATGGTAATGAAATATTCTGCAATTATTTCAGTTTCAGTATGAGTAGCTGATTTTATCATTTGCCGAATTCAATCAAGCTCTGCAAGCACATAAAGGATATATTTTTCAATATTTAAATAATGTTAATATATTACTTTAACATGCAAAAAAAAATCAAAGTTATGTACTTAACGTAACAGATCTAGATGAGCAGGGTCCATTGTCAAACAGCAAGGCTAAGACAGCTATGCATATGAAATTTATCCATTCTACTAAGTCTCTCAAGTGTAAGCACAATGCACATCTGTGACCTTCCTCTCCAGATCTACAGTATGCCAAAAAAAAAAAGAAACATAAGCCTCTAGACCAAGTCAGCAAAGAGAAGGGGAAAGAGGTTGGGCATGCTAATGAGGCTAGATCTGCTTCACCAGATCGATCATTAAGGTAAATACATCACTTGTGTACCTAGTATGAGGAGGTCCAACATTGGCAACAAGAAGACAAAGTCCCAACCTGATCGTTCTGGCCAATCTCCCTCATGAAAACATACGTTAGGGAATCCCTAAACTTAATTACATAGGACTCATAGTGTCCCAGAAAAGTATTCATTGAGTTCCTTGTAGTTGTTGTATAAATATAAGAAAGCACAGCAGAAAAAGGTTGGATAGGTAGTACATCCTGTAACAGAATGTACGCTAGCAACAAAAAGGCAAAAAGTATCTGTCCTTTTCACAGCAAAGATTTTTTAAACAATGAAACTTTATTACATAACAGCAGCATTACAATCTCATAACAGCAACATATAAAAAAGTAAGTTAACCACCCAGACAAAGAAAATGTTAAAAATAATTGTGGAGTGAACAGAAATATACAAACATTTAAACATTCACAATAACTAGAAATTTTTTGAGTAGGCTGAAGCAAACCTATGTGACAGTCCATTTCTCATCTGTTTTCTTTTTAAAGGCTGGTTCTGGCATGGATATCTCCTTACTAGCTAATTCCTCCATCAGAGTCTTTGGATTCGCAAATAAAGGTGGAGAGGATGTTTTCCATCTTTTCATTACACGCACGTTCTCAGCTAACAGCAAACTATTTAAAAGCCTTGAGCTGGCAGTCCTGGGGCAAAATTTGGTAACAATCATTCCCCAGTAAGAAATCTTGACATTGTCACCACTATCAAACCTAGCCAGGGAATCACTGATTTTTTGTAAAGTCTATTTGGACCCATCTGACACCAAGCAGTCCCAGAATGAGTTTAGCCTCCTAATTCCCCAGATAAAGCATGTCCAACAGGTAGCTACAGTACCAGAAAGATGCTTCTTAGTTTAGCCAGTGCATAACAATATTTAAACTGACACTGCCATTCAAAGAATCTAAACTTGCAAGATCTGGTTGCAAAGCTTATGGCCAAAAGAATATTAGTTAATTTTGTTTTATATCTGTAATCAGGCATTGCTCCCAATTATCTTACATTTTCCTGTATTGGGGTAATAAGGATCCTATAAACAAAGCCAATTACTCTTCTTTTACAATAGTCATTACTACTAATATCCAACAACCATATTACCACCATAGCATATCCTCCTTAATAAGTGCATAAACTTTCCTGATTACCAGTTTAGTTGCCAATTTTGTACAGAGACCTAGATAGTCATGGGAGAGGTCAGAGTCAGCATGGAAGTCTTCCCCAGCAACAGAATGCCCTTCAACAACTAACTGCTTCCAACAGTCTAAATTTGCATAGTGTTTAAACACCTATGTACACCACCTGTCCACATATCCCAGCATCGAGGGTGGTCTATGGGGAGCAACT
The DNA here is from genome assembly GCF_019279795.1 of Protopterus annectens. NCBI lineage: Eukaryota > Metazoa > Chordata > Ceratodontiformes > Protopteridae > Protopterus > Protopterus annectens. Next base: position 495,916,976 of record NC_056734.1, read on the forward strand.
TATCTATCCATTGTGTTGTTGAGGACACTGTAATCCCTTCTTTAACAGTTTTAATGAAGGTGGCCAGCATCGTAAGATATGCATGCAGATGGTTATCCTCCCTGAATTGCACCTACCCAAATTATTTTGATTGCCCTCCCAAGTACTGCATAGGCAGCTGGCACCAATCCTCATGCTTATCAAAACTGAAAAAATCTCCTGCAACCTTCAGTCTTGCAGTCAACATATATAACTCCAAGTATGGGAGCCCCAATTGACCACACTTGGGTGGGAGAGGAACAGGTGTTGCCAGCATATTCAGGGATGCTCTCCAGCCCATATGTAGTCCCCAAGACAAAATTTGACTCTGCCCCACAATAAAAGCAGGGTGGGCAGATGTAGTATCTGTGATACATGAAGTACTTGTTGGCTGACATATCAGAAAATAGCCCGGACTCTTTGTACCATGCCTGAACACAGGTAATTCCAACTCTGCATATACCTCTTTATTTTTTCCAAAATATTTCTATACATATGCTCCAGTAAAACTGCTAAGGATGGACCTGGAGTCCAAGGGAGCACAATTTTAACCACTTCAGTTTTAGCTAGATTAAACCAACAGGGAGCCAGACAATTCAGTTCCCTCAGCAGAAGTTGTAAGTCTTGATTTGGATTAGCAAGATAAACTATCAGGTCATCAGCATAAAGAGAGTTTACAAGGTATATCTTCATAATAGCAGCCTCCGATGGGAGACTGCCTAAGGTGAGTTACCAAAGGCTCTGAGTAAATATCAAAGAGTAATAGCAAACGTTGAGAGTCTTGCCCCTTCCCATGCTCTAAACATACTAGAGCCAAGAGAATGTTGTTTAGTTTGACTATAGCCATCAAACGCTTGTAAAGTCCCTGAAGTACATAGATCATTTCTGACATGAATCTCACGTGAGTAAGCAACTGCCATAAAGCCCCCGTCTAACTCTACTGAATGCTTTCTCAGTATCCAGGCTTGTGGGTCTCCACTACTTCAGGCTCTATCATTAAGACGGTCTTAAGCTGTCAAACATCATTCTTTCCTGCATAAAACCTGCTGGACTTAAATAAATTATTCTGGGGAGTATCACTGAGAGTCTCTCCACAAGAATCGCCATGAATAATTTATAATTATGATTTAAAATTGAAATTGGGTGAAAGGAGGAAGGCAAAGCTGGGTCTTTTCCCAATTCATGGATCAATAAAAGGGCCATTTCCTTCTAAGAGGGGGAGGGGACACAAAGTACAGTTGTGTACACTTACCGTAAATGTAGATGTTCGAGTGTATTCACTGTTGCAGTCATTAAACTTGGGTTATCTGCCTGCAGGTAGCCCTCAGTCGGCCCGAATACCAGAGACTCAGCATTTCTGCGTCGGATGCTGTCGCTCCAGGACTGATGTCAGGTCGTCAGGGGTATAAAAACAGACAACCAACACCATTCCATCAGTTTTTCTTGCCCCAAATGTCAGAAGCCCCCCAAATAGGGAGCTAAGTTATGCTGGGGAAAACACCACCAGTAAAAAGTAAATACCAATACCCTTGAAAGGGATGAGTAATAGCCATAGAGAGAGAGAGAGAGAAAAGTACAGTTGTGTACACTTACCATAAATGTAGATGTTCGAGTGTATTCACTGTTGCAGTCATTACATTTGGGTTATCTGTTTCCAGTAGTCCTCAGTCGGCCTGAATAACAAAGTCTTGGGTTCTGCGTCGGATACTGTCCCTTCTTCCATGACATCAGGGGTATAAAACACGCAGCTAATGCCATTACATCAGTTTTTCTTGCCCCAGATGTCAGGTGCCCCCCAATGGGAAGCAATTAAATCTATAATTACAAGGATATACCTCCAACAAAAAAGCAAATACACCAAAAAGCTTTTTGAGCATAGTAAGGGAGAGTATAGGTATAGCCAAAAGAAAAAAGGGGGCTGGTAAGAGGGTAACCAGGACTGCAACAGTGAATACACTCGAACATCTACATTTATGGTAAGTGTACACAACTGTACTATGTTCTTTGTGTTTCACTGTTGCAGTCATTACATTTGGGTAGATTCCCAAAGCTAAGGTTGGGAGGAGAAATTTAAATAGAATTAGGACCAGCTATAAGGCCCTGCAAGACTGCAGTGGCAAAGCCAGCTCTGGATTTAGAGAAAATGGGCAAATGATAATGCTTGATGAAAGTACGTACAGAACTCCAGGTATCAGCTTCTAGGATGTCCCTGGTAGGGATGCCCCTGAGAAAGGCTGTGGAGGTAGATGCAGCCCTGGTTGAATGGGGTCTGATGCCCTGTGGGATAGGTTTTCCATGGTGCTTATAGCAGAAATTAATGCAGTGGCTTATCCATTTTGAAATGGTTTGCTTTGAAATAGCTTTCCCCTCTGTCCCTGCAGCAAATGCCACCAGCAGTTGTTCAGATTTCCTTTGAGGTTTGGTCCTGTCCAAGTAAAATCTAAGTTGTCTGTGCACATCTAAGGTGTGCAGTATACGTTCTCCTTTGTTCCGTGGGTTAGGAAAGAAGGTAGGCAAATGAATGGACTGATTAAGAGCCACAGTGAATACCACCTTGAGCATGAAGGAGGGACTGGTTCTGAGGGACACCCTGTTCACATGAAAGATGATGAAAGGATCCACTGCCATAAGGGACTGTAATTCAGGTACCTTTCTTGCAGAGGTGATTGCTAAAAGGAAAGCTGTTTTCCAGGAAAGAAATTTTAAATCTGCAGTAGCAGCTGGCTCGAAAGGAGGAAGAGTGAGATTCTCCAAGACAAAGTTAAGGTCCCAGGCTGGAGTTGGAGCTCTCCTCTGTGGCCTTAAATTTTTGGCCCCTCTGAGGAACTGCTTGAGCAGTGGGTGAGAGAAGAGGGGAGGCTCTGTGCTGTAATGAGCTGAAATGGCTGAGTCATGAATTTTGATGGAGGAAAAGGACAAGCCCTTATGAAGCATCTCAGTCAAGTATTGTAGACTTTGATGTAAATTGGGCATTGCTGCGCTCATCCCTTGAGATTGATTCCAGGCACAAAATCTTTTCCATTTTGTAGCATAAGATTTTCTAGTACTAGGCTCCTTGCCTCTAAAATGATATCCATCACTGATTTACTGAGGGGTGGTAAATGTGAGATTAGGTAATTAGCCAGGCTGCTAGGTTCAGGGTTTGCAGCTGAGGGTGCAGAATCTGGTTCTCCTGCTGAGACAACAAGTAAGGAGTCTGAGGCAGGTGCCATGGGGCCAAGGGTGACGCACATAGCAAGAGGGGGTACCAGTGCTGGCGTGGCCAGTCTGGTGCAATTAAAATTGTCCTTGGCTTGTCCTGTTTGATCTTTAGTAGTACCTTGGAGAGCAGAGGCAGAGGGGGAAAGGCATAAACTGATTGTTTTTTCCAACTGAAGGATAGACCATCCACTTTCCAAGCTAGCTTGTGGGGAATCCTTGTGCAAAATTTGCCCAATTGATGGTTCTTGGGGGAGGCAAACAGGTATATTATCTGGGCTCCCCCACTTGCTTGTCAACATGTTGAAAATCCTTGGTTCCAGTTTCCACTCGTGTGGATCCATGAGTTTTCTGCTTAGTATGTCTGCCAGTGTATTTAGTTTTCCTGGCAGGAATTGAGCTTGTAGATTCACTTGGTATCTCAAGGCTATGTTCCACAATGCCTCAGCTAGTCTGCAGAGGGGGTAAGAATGTGTACCCCCCTGCTCGTTTATGTACCACATGACAGTGGTGTTGTCCATCTTTACCATTAGTTGTCCTGGAAGAATGTGGTCCTTGAAGGCTGTCAGAGCATTCTGTACAGCTAACATTTCCTTTTGATTTATGTGCAGGTGCATTTGACTTGGGTTACATTTGCCCTAAATGCACTTCCCTGCCAAGTGAGCCCTCCATGCATAGTCTGATGCATCTGTTGTTAAGGTTTGGGTGGCAGGGGGTAGTGTGAATGGTAGTGTCCTGTTTTGGTGGCAGACCTCTGTCCATCAAAGGAACTCTAGGCGTAGGCAAGGTATGACAGGAATCATTGCTTCTCGATCCTGTGAATGTTGACACCATAGGCTTTTGAGATACCATTGTAGTTTCCTCATATGCAGCCTTGCATATGGAATTAGAAGAATGCAAGAGTCCATGAACCCCAAGGCTTGCAGTATTTGCCTTGCAGATAGCTGGGTTTTTGTGGCCCCTTGTTTGAAGTAGGTTGTCAAAGGAATCCGTTTCTCTGGCGTGAGGAAAGTCATCTGAGAAGTTGTATTCAAGCTTGCTCCCCCAGTCCTAACAGCCACATAAATCTATATGGTTTCACTCAAATAATAAACACCCCACAAGAATCCACAAACCTAGTACTAAGGAAACTACTCTTGACTGGATCCTTATAAACAGTCACCCTGAAACTTATACTCCAGGAACTCTCCCAGGTGACATTAGTGACCATGCTCTAACCTACATAACAAAACAAAAGGCATACAGCCCTAATAATAACAATTTTTTAACCTACCGTTCTAAAAAACACTTCCAAACTGAGAGCTTTCAAAATGAGCTAAAGGCCTGTAACTGGTCACCTCTAAAGCAACTTACACTGGATGAAGCAGTTTCTTACTTTAATACTAAATTCCTACAAATCCTAAACTGCTATGCCCCCCCTCAACTCTTCCCGAGTTAGGACGAAAATAGCCCCATGGCTCACAAAACAAACCAGAGAAAAAATGCTCCTACGGAACAAAATATGGGCCAAATGGAGAGCCTCTAAGAGCTCTACAGACCACCTATACTTTAAACAGCTAAGAAATGCTACCAAAAGGACATTATCTTAGACAAGAAAAACTATTATTCCCACCTTCAACAATCACACTCAAAAAACCCTCAAAAGTTTTGGTCAGGCATTAATAAACTTCTCAAACCAGGACAGGCTAAAACTCCAACCCCATGCTCAATTCCCCATAATAGTCCTATGCAAATAGCCGATGCCTTTAACAATTACTTCACTTGAAGCTATTCAAACTCTAGCAAAAACACTATCGCCCATTACCCCCTGTCCTTTACAATATACAAACAGTTAATTTCCCTCCTTCCATATACAACCTGTGCCAACATCCTTTATCTGCAAACTCCTTCAAAAACTCAAACCTTGCACCCCTTCTGCTGACCGCTTGCCAGCAGAATACTTTTAAATAGCTGCCAAAGCCATAGCATATCACGTATCCATCCTTATAAACAGAACAATCACAGACAGTACCATCCCTTCCATATGGAAAGTTTCCCATATAATCCCCTTACATAAAGGAGGTAAATCCACTGATGTCTCCAACTTCCGACCAATTGCATTACTCTCTCCACTAGTTAAAATAATGGAAAAATGTATTCACCATCAACTACTTCAACACCTGCTCCACAATAATTTACTTGCTAACTGCCAGCACGGCTTTAGGCCCTTTCATAGCACTACTACTGCCCTGCTAATGTTTACTGACTGTATAAACAGGAATCGAAACAACAACTCTCTCTCTTCCACACTATTTATTGACCTATCAAAAGCCTTTGATATGGTCGACCATAACTTACTTATCAGTGTGCTAAAAGCCCAATCTCTTGACCCACAAGCAGTTCTTTGGTTTAAATCCTATCTAGAAAACAGACAACAAGCAGTGCTCTGGGACAATAATCTCTCCACACCCCTCCCCGTGAACATTGGAGTCCTTCAAGGCTCTATCCTAGGCCCTCTTCTTTTTTCCATTTTTATTAATGATCTCCATACTGTTTTTCCTCAAGCCACCTGTATACAATACGCTGATGACTCTAATCTGTACTGCTAAGTCATCAACCTCTCTCCAGACCCTTATTCAAACTGTATTCAATTCTGTTGAAAATTGGTTCACCCATCATTGCCTCCTCCTTAACCCCAAAAAAACAAAATTATTACTTTTTGCTCCCACCCATAAATCACCACAGATCCACTTCACAATTACCTCTAATAATGGAACTAGTATTTCCCCTGATACTACTGCACATCTCCTGGGCATAACCATTGATCATAACCTCAGCTATGATGACCATATCAACAATACTATAAAATCTGTCAATAAAAAATTAGGCACCCTGTATAGAATCAAACCCTTCCTCAAACCACTAGCTAGAAACACCATTGCCCAGACTCATCTCACTTCTACCCTATTCTATGCTTCTGCCATATATACCAATCTATCAAAGCACAATCTTACCAAGCTTGAAACTAGCTATAATAATATAGTCAGATTTGCCACTGTCTCCCCTTATAGAACCCACCACTGTCTCAACCTTAAACAACTCGGATGGTCAGAACTACAAAACCAACTACTATTTAATCAACTTGTGATCACACAAAAAATTCTTTATCACCCAAATAATACCCCTATCCTCTCTAACCTGATCTCCCCATATAAAAATCTTACAATTCTACGCTCAGCTAATAAGCTACTAATTTCCAGTATTAAATCTAATAACAAAGCTGGAGACTCACTCTTTACCAATGTTGTGGGCAGAATCTGGAACAAGCTTCCTAGAACACTCACTTCTCTCTCATCTACACCACTCTTCAAGAAACATCTCAAAGAACATCTAAAAATACAATGGCTTTGTCCCTGCTCCAAGCCTGAGTGAATCATACTTATCCTCTTATTTCTCTTCTTGCTATACCCCTTCCTCCTGGGCTATGGCCCCTCTGCAACATTAATCAATAGAAGCTAACCTTATACTAGTACTTGTGTTTTCCTGCCTTTTCTCTTTCTCCTTCTTTGACTTAATGAATGATAATTTTCAAATATTGTGTAAACTTGTACCTGATTGCATCTTAAACCTACGAAAGACTTTGTACTTGATTGTTTCTTAAACCTATCCAAAGACTCTGTTCACAAAAACAATTTTTATTTTTTTCCAACTATTTTTGCTCTGTAATGTATTTGAATCTAGTCAATTTTTTTAATTATTGTATTCCATAATTTACTTATGCTTGGAGTTTTTCTCCCCGGGCCTCTACTGAAAATGGACATGTATCCAGCTAGACTAGCCTGGTCAACAAATATAAAATAAATAAAAATAAAATAAATAAAAATAATGACTGCAACAGTGAAACACGAAGAATAACCAGGGGGCTGGAGGGAGGGAAACCTGGACTGCAACAGTGAATACACTCGAACATCTACATTTATGGTAAGTGTACACAACTGTACTATGTTCTTAGTGTTTCACTGTTGCAGTCATCACACTTGGGTGGATTCCCAAAGCTGAAGAAGGGTGGAGGTAGCCAAGAAGAGCTAGGGCTGACTAGAATGCCTTGCAGGACTGCTGTTGCAAAACCTGCCCTGGATATGGAAAAGATAGGCAGGTGGTAATGCTTGGTGAAGGTGTGTACAGAATTCCAGGTAGCAGCTTCCAGGATGTCCCTGGTAAGGACTCCCCTGAGAAATGCTGTAGAGGTAGAAGTTGCCCTAGTGGAATGTGGTCTGACCCCCTGGCTTCCCATGGTGCTTGCAGCAGAAATGGTGTAGTGTGCTATCCATTTGGAAACTGCTTGTTTTGAAATGGCCTTGCCCTCTGCCCCTGTTGCAAAGCTGACTAGTAACTGGTCAGATTTTCTTAAGAACTTTGTAATATCAAGGTAGAATCTGAGTTGTCTGTGCACGTCCAAGGAGTGCAGGATCCTTTCCCCTTCATTCTGAGGATTAGGGAAGAAAATGGCAAATGGATGGATTGGTTTAGAGCCACACTGGACACCACTTTAGGCATAAAGGAAGGGTTAGTCCTGAGGGAAACCCTGTCAGCATAGAAAATAATGAAGGGTTCCACAACCATAAGTGCTTGTAGCTCAGACACTCTTCTAGCTGAAGTGATCGCCAGAAGCAAGGCTGTTTTCCAAGAGCGGAATTTTAACTCTGCTGATGCAGCAGATTCAAAGGGGGGAAGTGTGAGCTTTTCCAGTACAAAGTTAAGGTCCCAAGCAGGGGTGGGTGCTCTCCTAGGCAGCCTTAAGTTGTTTGCCCCTCTCAGGAACTGTTTGATAAGAGGGTGCGAGAAGAGAGGTGGCTCCATGTTGTAATGAGCCGAAATGGCTGAGGCATGTACCTTAATGGAGGAGAAGGACAGGCCGCTGTAATCCAGGATTAGAGGCAAGGAGGGCAGAGTTGTGTCCTCTCCTTTAGATTGAATTCAGGAGCAGTACCTTTTCCACTTATCAGCAAAGGATTTTCTTGTACTGGGTCTTCTGACTTCAAGAATGATGTCCAGCATCTGTTTGCTTAGGGTTGCTCGGGGAGAATTCAAGGAATAAGCCAGGCTGCAAGATTTAGGGTTTGCAGTTGCGGATGCAAAATCATTCCTTCCTGCTGAGAGAGCAGGGTTGGGTTTTGTTGTAGGTGCCAGGGTGGCACTGGTGACAGGCTGCTCAGGAGTGGGTACCAATGCTGGCATGGCCAGTCCGGGGAAATCAGAACTGTCCTTGGTCTGTCCTGTCTTATCTTGAGTAATACTCTTGAGAGAAGGGGCAAAGGGGGAAAGGCACAGATTGAGAGATTTACCCACTGAAAAGAAAGGGCATCCACTTTCCAGGCCCTGTTGTGAGGGTTCCTGGTGCAGAATTTGCTGAGCTGGTGGTTGTAGGGGGAGGCAAAGAGATCCATCTCTGGGGTCCCCTATTTCTGAATCAGAAGGTTTAAGGTGCTGGGCTCCAATTGCCACTCATGTGGTTCTAGGAGATTTCTGCTTAAGTCATCTGTGAGTGAGTTTTGTTTGCCTGGCAGGAATTGAGATTGCAGATGGACTTGCATGTCCATGGCCGTGTTCCACAGGGCCATGGCTAACCTGCAGAGTGGGTAAGAGTGGGTTCCCCCTGCTTGTTGATGTACAACATAACTGTGGTGCTGTCTGTTTTTATAAGAAGTTGTCCTGGAAAGAGTAGGAATTTGAAAGCTGTCAGGGTGTTCTGCACAGCAAGCAACTCTTTTTGGTTGATGTGCAGATGAATTTGACTAGGATTCCAGTGGCCATGAATGCATTTGCCGTCCATGTGTGCTCCCCAGGCATAATCTGATGCGTCTGTGGTTAGGGTCTCGGTGGTGTGGGGTTGAGTAAAGAGCAGTCCCTTGTTATGGTTGCATGCTTCTGCCCACCAAAGGAACTCTGTCCTTAGACAGGGTATGACAGGAATGACTGTTTCCAGGTCCTAAGAATGTTGGCACCAAAGACTTTTTAAGTGCCACTTGAAGTTTCCTCATATGCAGTCTTGCATATGGAATTAGCAGTATACATGAGGCCATGAACCCTAGGGTCAAAAGTATTTTTCTTGCGGATAGCTAGGTTCTGGTGGCCATTTGTTTGAAGTAGGCTGCCAGACAGACTTGTTTTTCTGAAGTGAGGAATGCCATCTGGGATGTTGTGTCCAAGCTTGCTCCCAGGAATACAATCTTTTGACTGGGTACCAGTTTTGATTTCTTTTCAGTGATGGTGTACCGCAAGGAAGTGAGAAGATTTTTCACGAATGTCAGGAGCTGCAACAGCACTTCCTAACTGTCCACCTGAATCTGCCAGTCATCTAAGTACGGGTAAATTTGGATATTTAGATACAAAATCCAAAACCGGCTTCAGGTACACTAAGGTGCCCAAAAATACAGCAACAAAAATAAAATAAGGCACCAAAGTTACACACTGGAGGCTATCCACAGTAACTTTATTACAAGAGAGAACAATAGGTGAGCGCTTTCACAACTTAATGTTGCTTCATCAGACAGTGTTAGTACAGGTAATACTTGATTAAGTACTTAGGCAATCAGTGTGACCTCAAAAACTTAAAGCAATATTATCAAATAAATGCTGTTGACACAAAATCTCAACTAACAACATAATTAAGATAGACCTTAAAACCTATATCCATGTCTCTAATAAAGACATAAATATCCTTCATGACTGTTATAAATGGACTTATAAATAGTACAACATACATAAAATACATAACATCCTTCATGACTATTATAAATTGATTTATAAATAGTACAACATACATAAAATACATAACACATAAGACCTTAATAAAACATTAAAAACAAAACTTATAATTAATGTTTAAGACGCCTTGCCCTAAGGCATGGAACTAATGAGGTGCAGCCATTCAAGCCAGGATATCTATCTGCATTCAACTTAGTAATCCATTTTTGCTCTAATTCTTCTGTATGGTTTTCTATATCCCCACCTCTATTCGTCCTTAATATTTGTTGTAAAATCAAGAATTTAAAACAATGAGTGTTGTCTGTGTTCAAAATATGATTAGCTAGAGCATTTGATTGCTTCTGGTTCCGTATATCCCTTACATGTTCTAACATTCTGTCTTTAAAAATCCTATTCGTCTTGCCTACATAATAGGCATGATGTACATACTTGGCAAAAACAGAAATAAATGACATCAGCACTCTTACAGTCATAGTAATTCTTCGTATACAATTTAAAACATTTTATAGGATGGATGTACTCATTTTTAGTATAAATATATTGACAGGCTGCACAATTCCTGCAAGGAAAAGTACCTTGTCTATTAGAAAGATTATTTCTAAGGAGCTGATGTTCTTTATTACAGAGATGTTGTTTCAAGGACACATTATTCTTGAAACTAACGTTTGGAGTAGCACCAATCGTAGAAACGAGGCCTGGTATTTCCTGTAATAAATGCCAATTTTTCTTTATAATATCTGTATACTTACTTATATCACTTGCAAATCGAAAAACTACTCTGAACTTGTTCCTATCAATATCTGTATCATCAGATGTTCTTATATCAATTTCATAAGGACTCATATAGGGTTTACATCTTGTTGATCTAAGTTTCCATGCATCTGCTATCACATTCGTGATTTCTAAACTGGAGTAACCTCTTGTTAAAAATTCAGTTTGTAATTTATCCAAAGCAACTGCAGCCTCTTCATCACTGTTGTGCAAACGTAAAGTTCTATATACTTGTCCTTTAAGGACATTCCTAGGTATATGTCTCGGATGCATGCTTGACTTGTGGAGACAGGCATTAGTTCTTGTAGGTTTATAATAAATACTAGTTTTTAGCTGCTTCAAATCAGTTTTAGTAACACTCACATCCAAGAAATCAATGGATGTATCAGAAAAGGTAAAAGTAAATTTCAAAAAATCTGTAGTACTGTGCAAATAATCAACGAAATTACTAATATTTGAACCATGCCCTCTCCACAAAACAAAAATGTCATCCACGAAACGTACATACCAAAGGATATAGTCAAAATAAAGATTCAAGACCGATAAAATATATTGTTCTTCCCATCGTACCAATGATAGATTGGCGTAGCTATTTGCACACGAAGTGCCCATAGCTATGCCAATTGTTTGTAGAAACAATTGGTCTTGGAAGGTGACAACATTATTTTCAAGTATAATCTCTAGTAACGCACAAACCAGCAAAATCTTATTTGTAGTAAGCTTCTTATCTATGTTAAGGAATTCCCTTATTTTTTCAATTCCCCATGCATTTGGAATACTCGTAAAGAGAGATTCAATATCCATAGTAAGAAACATGAATTCTTCATCATAATTAATAGTTTCCATCCTGTCATACAGCCGCTGTAAAAACATTTTTGTATCTCTAAGAACTGTGTGACAACCACTTAAAAACTCATGTAAAATACCTTCTACATAAATAGATAAGGGCTCAGTACACCATCCTGCTCCTGATACGATAGGACGCATAGGAGGGACAGTGGAGTGTTTATGAATTTTGGGTAAACCATATATTCTTGGGATTAAAGGTTTCTGTACTGAAAAATAATTAAATAAGGGTTCATCAATTAATCCCGTAATCAGTAAATCAAACACTAGAAAGGACACTTTATCAATAATAGCAGTTACAGCTGTTTTTATCAGCGCTTGATAAATGCAAGTATCTAATAACAGGACATTCATCTGGCTAATATACAGATCTTTATCCATTAAGACAATTTTACCCCCTTTATCAGCTTGTTTTATAACAAGGGAATGCAAGCTCTGTAATTCATTTAGAGCTCTATATTCTTCTACACTAAGATTATAAAAAGTGCAACCATTCATATCAGGGGCATGTACTTCTTTGAAGGCATGTTCACAAATATCTAAAAATCTTTGTATACCTGGGGGAATAGGAGGTATATAGGTACTAGGTTTCTTATATATATTAATATTCGCATCATTACTCCTTGGAAATATACATTTTAAAGATAAACTTCTGCCAAGTAATTTCAAATATGTGATCATTTCTGTTAAATCTGCCTTTTTGGCAGGAATAAAGGATAAACCCTTATTGAGCAAATTGCTTTGTTCATTAGTCAAGATAAAGGAAGAAATGTTCACAATAAGATTTGTTACTATATCCTCCTTTTCTTCAAAGAATGTACAGTTCTGTCCATTTGATGTTCCCTTGTTATCTTCCCTGTAGTCGGGTTGCTTTTGACTCGAGCTCTGAATGGGAGAGCTGTTTTCAAGGTAAATTCTCCCACTTTCGGATTGTCTAAAAAAACGCTGGTGTCTTTAGCGTTAACTTGTATACTATCTATTGGAGTCTTACCTGTGTGTTACTAGCGTTCCTTCGCTCTTCATTCTTCTGATTTTTATCTGCACTCGATGTAGGTGTATCTCCATTCACTGCTGAGGCAAAAGATGCAAACCTAGGGGCAGAAATACTAGTAACAACGCATTCTTGATTAGTTTGTGTAGCTGATACTGCCATGCTTTCGCTCGAGCTGTTAGCGCGAAAACCGGAAATGGAAGGCCGTGTTCCAGTATTCAGTGTCCTACTAGTCTCTGCATTCGCAGTAATGGGATTCTGAGAGGTGGTTCTATTTATAGAGTCCCTCGGCCATGAGAAAACATTATTGTTCTTAAAATCGAGTTCATCTCTATTTAATTTGTTCAGTTTAATATTTTGAAGCTTCCTCTCATAAGCGCTGATATTTTCATGCAACTGGCCTATTTTATTCAGAGTAATGGCAGTAGAAAAAGTTTCAGATATCTTGTTTTCTAAGGCTACAATTTCTGTTTTTAGCTCAGTCTCAAGTGGTGAAAAAAACTCTATGAGAAGCTCCATATATTTGGAGCTAAATGATAAATTCAACTCTTGCCACTTGCGTAAAAGGTCAGGATATGTATTTCCATATGTAGGCATATTTAATATACGTAAGCCACGAGGAATTACTTTAGCTTCCAATGAAGCTTGCAAGTGTAGTCTTTGCCATTGTAGCCTTTTATATTTATATAGAAGGTTTTCCAGCCCTCTATATTGTACTTGAAATTCAAGCATCTGCTCCATGCCGGAAGCAATATCCATTACACTTGTCTGTACCTCAGTGTTTAATCATGGATTCACTGGAACATCCAAAAGTTTCAAGAATCAACGATGTTCATTCGATAGTTCTTGATTAATATCCATGTCCATATTATTTCTCAGATACAGTATGTCCTTAGCCGAATAAAAACAAGAAACAAAGATACAAAATCCAAAACTGGCTTCAGGTACACTAAGGTGCCCAAAAATACAACAACAAAAATAAAATAAGGCACCAAAGTTACACACTGGAGGCTATCCACAGTAACTTTATTACAAGAGAGAACAATAGGTGAGCGCTTTCACAACTTAATGTTGCTTCATCAGACAGTGTTAGTTCAGGTAATACTTGATTAAGTACTTAGGCAATCAGTGTGACCACAAAAACTTAAAGCAATATTATCAAATAAATGCTGTTGACACAAAATCTCAACTTACTACATAATTAAGATAGACCTTAAAACCTATATCCATGTCTCTAATAAAGACATAAATATCCTTCATGACTGTTATAAATGGACTTATAAATAGTACAACATACATAAAATACATAACATCCTTCATGACTATTATAAATAGATTTATAAATAGTACAACATACATAAAATACATAACACATAAGACCTTAATAAAACATTAAAAACAAAACTTATAATTAATGTTTAAGACGCCTTGCCTTAAGGCAAGGAACTAATGAGGTGCACCCATTCAAGATATCTATCTGCATTCAACTTAGTAATCCATTTTTGCTCTAATTCTTCTGTATGGTTTTCTATATCCCCACCTCTATTCGTCCTTAATATTTGTTGTAAAATCAAGAATTTAAAACAATGAGTGCTGTCTGTGTTCAAAATATGATTAGCTAGAGCATTTGATTGCTTCTGGTTCCGTATATCCCTTACATGTTCTAACATTCTGTCTTTAAAAATCCTATTCGTCTTGCCTACATAATAGGCATGATGTACATACTTGGCAAAAACAGAAATAAATGACATCAGCACTCTTACAGTCATAGTAATTCTTCGTATACAATTTAAAACATTTTACAGGATGGATGTACTCATTTTTAGTATAAATATATTGACAGGCTGCACAATTCCTGCAAGGAAAAGTACCTTGTCTATTAGAAAGATTATTTCTAAGGAGCTGATGTTCTTTATTACAGAGATGTTGCTTCAAGGACACATTATTCTTGAAACTAACGTTTTGAGTAGCACCAATCGTAGAAACGAGGCCTGGTATTTCCAGTAATAAATGCCATTTTTTCTTTATAATATCTGTATACTTATTTATATCACTTGCAAATCGAAAAACTACTCTGAACTTGTTCCTATCAATATCTGTATCATCAGATGTTCTTATATCAATTTCATAAGGACTCATATAGGGTTTACATCTTGTTGATCTAAGTTTCCATGCATCTGCTATCACATTCGTGATTTCTAAACTGGAGTAACCTCTTGTTAAAAATTCAGTTTGTAATTTATCCAAAGCAACTGCAGCCTCTTCATCACTGTTGTGCAAACGTAAAGTTCTATATACTTGTCCTTTAAGGACATTCCTAGGTATATGTCTCGGATGCATGCTTGACTTGTGGAGACAGGCATTAGTTCTTGTAGGTTTGGATATTTCTCTGCCTGCAGTAAGCAATGGCTGGAGCCAAGCATTTTGTGAATACTCTGGGCACAGTGGATAAGCCAAAGGGAAGTGCAGAGAACTGATAATGCACAGATCCGGCCCTGAAACGTAGATACTTCCTGCACGACTCCCTTAATGGGATGGGCAGACAGGCTTCTTTTAAGTCTAGGGTGACTAACCAGGCATCCTTGGCTAGCATAGGTAGAAGCTGTTGCAGGGTAAGCACTTTGAATTTTGGTACCACCAGGAAGGTGTTGAGAATTGAAAGATCCAGGATTGGGTGCCAAGAGCCCTCTTTTCTGGATACCAGGGAATAGTCCGGAATAGAATCCTTGACCTATCTGTTCTACTGGAACCGGCTGAATAGCGCTGATGAAGAGTAGGGAAAGAACCTGGCTTTGAGCCTCTGCCCACTGGCTTGGAGGAAGGTATGGGAACCCTCTTGGGGTTGGTAGTGAGTGGAAGTAAAATTTGTACACCCTAGGACACAATGTTGAGGACCAATCGGTCTTGTGTGATGGACATCCAGTTTTTTGCATGAAGGGCAAGATTTCCTCCTAGGAGAACAAGCAATTGGGCAGGGATGGGGAGTGGAGTACAGAAGTCATTGTGAGTTTTTTTCCTTAAGGCTTACCACTCCCTGCTTTGGGGGTGGGAGCACTCCATTGCTTAGATCTCTGCATACACTGAGACTGCAGTCTGGGTGGTCTGTTTCCCCTGGGTCTGGCTTGAGACAGTCTGGAGGGGGCTGGAAAGTACCAGTGTTTGGAAGGGCAATGCCTACTGAATCTAGGGGGTTGCACTTGTACGAATTCTTTAACAGCCTGCATAGACTTAGCTTTTTCTTCCATCTTTTATGAACCTCTTCTGCTTTGCTGCCAAACAAACTGTCCTTGTTCAAATGAGCGTCTAGTAACTTTGATTTGACATGATCTGGCAAAGTCTGCTTCTTGAGCCAAGCATGTCTTCTCAGTACAGAACCAGTGACTGCTGCCCAGCAAGATGCCAGAAGAAACCCAGCAGTTTTAGATAAAAAAGAAGTCGTCGGTTTGAGTCAAACATCGGTTGAGCGAAGAACTGCCTCAAAAGCCAATGCCTGCACAGTGGCTCTGGACCCATCCACGGTAGAGATATCCGCAAGTTCCACATTCGAAGAAGACTCTTGTGGCATACCGGACTCCGAATGGGTCTTGGTAGAGGCCTGCGAATCCAGTTAAGCAGGCATCAGGGGCTGCGAAAGCACCTCATTGAGTATCGGCGAACTGGCGACTAGCTTAACGGAAGCGTTATCGGCAGCTTTGGACCTATGCGGTTTGTCTCTATCTTTATCCTTACGTTTTTTCGGAATATCGGTAGTCGGATGGCTTACCAAAGCCATTTCAGAATACGGAGATCAAGAACAAAAGAATTTAGCAACAATGAGAGCCCGATGAATGGTTCGGGAGTTGAACAAGGTACAAAACCGACAGCGAGGTGCACTGTGGTCTGGGCCTAAACAAGTGATGCAGTAAGAATGAAAATCTCTGTGTGGTATTTGCTTTCCACAGGCAAGACAACTGTTAACATTTTCTGACATCGGTTAGAGCAAGAAAAAAGGATCCCCAACGGGATACTTATCTTTAGAAGACTTCTGGATTATTCAGTTCGTAAACTTAAATTCAGGTAGTGGTCGTCCGGCACTTGCTAACTGCTTCTGCTTCGGGCTCCTTGGCAAGAAAGACTGAAGTAATGGCGTCGGCTGCCTGTTTTTATACCCCTGACCAGCTGATGTCAATCCCGGAGTGACAGCATCTGACGCAGAAATACTAAGTCTCTTGTATTCGGGCCGACTGAGGGCTACCTGCAGGCAGATAACCCAAGTGTGATGACTGCAACAGTGAAACACGAAGAACATCCAAGTATCCCATTACAAAGTACTGTAAAACTTCCATTAAAATCTTCTCTCTCCTCCTCACCCCTGTCATATGCCTCTAAAGGGATGCAGCATAATCCGGGTGTTTTCCTCACTGTCATCATAGCCATCATAAAAGAAACTTCCTTGGAGGTGATTAAATGTATCATTAGGTCAGACTCTTCTGGGGTCACTGTGTATAAGGGGAAGGATTCCAAGAAACCCTTAACTGGTTCCATCAGGAGATAGCTTTCCACTTTACTTGAATATAATGCAGAATAAAATTTTCTAAAGACCTCCAAAATATTCACAGAGATACTATTCAGTTCATTTAAATGACAGTCTTTGTTTGGAAAATTTGCCTGTCCAATACTTGACTGAGTAATCTCATAGCAAACCATCTACTGTTCAAAGAAAACTGATCAAAATCCTTAATAAAGGGCTTTGCAAGCCATGTCTTCCTTATATGAAAGGCAAGAGTCAATTTGTAATCTAATGGCCCTTCACCTCTCCTCACATCTCAGATACACCCTCTCCAACCATGTTCAAGTTGAAAGAAGATCCTGTTGGAATTTGCCCAGCTTAGTACTAAACTTCTTAACTCCTTCCACTTATGGTTCAAAAAAATCTCTGTTGCCTTTTAAAGTAATCCTGCAGCCTAAAGGAGTCAGCCCCCCACCCCATTTCACACAGGATCCTAGTCCTACAACACATACAAATTTGCCCTCACTCTAAATTAATTTCCCTTAGAAAATGAGAAGTTCAACTGCCAATGCCTCATCAAATTTTTCCTTGTAATCTGAATGACTAACTTAAAGGGAACATGATTGAACAACAATACAAATAGGATAGATTCAAATCTAAAAAAATATTAGTGTTCCCAGGTTATAAATATTTTGTCAGTCCTAGAAAAAATGTTATAATGTGGTGAATAATGAGTGTAATCTGCCACGGGTCTGTCAAAGAGATTGTAAACATCAGCCATACCAAACAGTATTAAATACTTTTAGATTTCCAATAAGTAGCAAGTATTACTTTCTGAGGCCCTGAGAAACCTCCACTGAAAATATAACCAAACTGCAGTCACCAGTCCAAATGGAAACCCCTGACTGTTTGGAGACCTATTCTTTAACTAAGTAGCTCTCTCCCTTTTCTAATACAGCCAGTCCCCGGGTTATGGACAACCCATAGATACGAACGGGCTGCCGCAATGTCGGAAAAAACTAAATAAATAAAAAACGACAACTCTTACTGTTATTCGGAGAAATAATCTGTTCTTTCCTTTTTCTCCATCTTCTCCATTTGTGAAGTTGCTCGCACGTTTCGCTAGAGCAGTTACTTCCTCATTCATGGAGAACAAGTGATCCGATTGGTTAAGGGAGTCTCTGTTTTGATGATCTGATTGGTTGTTTTCTTCAGTGCAGTTTTGAAGCAGTTACTGTACTGTTTTGCAGAATGGGCAAATGCCATTGCAGCTCACTGGGGTCTAGGTGACAGTAGGAGGTCGGGCAAAGGTCTAAAAGTCCAGGAAAGAGTGGAAAACATTAGTGGGTGATGCCTGCAGTACAATGTGAAGTGAAGCTTACAAAGATGCAAGTTTAACATTTTTGGAGCATTCTACTGTACTATACTGCACTTATTGCATTTTATGCACTATTATTTGTAAAAAAAAAAAAAAAAAAGGGGGGGGGGATGTCTGTAAAATACTGCTCTGAATAAGCTGAATTGAAATGCTAATTAGGTACAGACAGTGGTAGTATCAACCAATCAGATCTGAGATGTGTCTAGCTGCAGACTCCAGTACTGTAAGTGTATCCTGTGGAGCTCCACTTTAGTACTGTACTGTACCATACTGCAGCCAGACACTTTTGAGAACTTCAGCATTGGTGACGTCATGACCCATGCCTCCAAAAAAATCCAATGCACGTGTTGGTGATGTGTCAAAGACAAGGAAAGCAGAAATGGAAAGCAATCACCCTGGAAATTTAAGTGGACATAACAAAGAGATGCAAGAGATGTGAAGTACCATCTGCCATTGAAAAGGCATTAGGCTATAGCTGATCAACTATCAGAACAATTTTAAAAGACAAAGAAAGAATAATGAACTATGTGAACGGCCATACCCCGATGAAAAAGTACAGTTGTGTACACTTAGCATAAATGTAGATGTTCGAGTGTATTCACTGTTGCAGTCACCACATTTGGATTATCTGCCTGCAGGTAAGCCCTCAGCCGGCCTGAATACCAGAGTCTTGGATTCCAGCTTCGGATGCTGTCTCTTCTTCCATGACGTCAGGTCGTCAGGGGTATAAAACATGCAGCCAATGCCATTACATCAGTGTTTCTTGCCCCAGATGTCAGGTGCCCCCACAATGGGAAGCAATTATATGTTACGGTACACCTCCATCAAATAGCAAATACACCAGAAAACTTAAATGCACCAAACAAGAAGGAAAGGTAGAGCCAAGAGAAGTCAGGGGGCTGGAGGGAGGATAACCAGGACTGCAAAAGTGAATACACTTGAACATCTATATTTATGGTACGTGTACACAACTGTACTATGTTCTTCGTATTTCACTGTTGCAGTCATCACATTTGTGTTGATTCCCAAAGGTAAGAAAGGGAGGAGGACGTTAGAGAACATTAGGGCCAGCTATTAAGCCCTGCAGACTGCAGTGGCAAAACCAGCTCTGGATGCATTAAAAATAGGCATGTGGTAATGATTGGTGAAGGTATGTACAGAGCTCTAGATAGCAGCTTCTAGGATGGCCCTGGTAGGGACTCCTCTGAGAAAGGCTGTAGAGGTAGCTGCAGCCCTGGTGGAATGTGATCTTAATCGCCTGTGGGAGAGGTTTTTCATGGTGCTTGTAGCATATATGAATGCAATGGGCTATCCATTTAGAAATGGTTTGCTTTGAAATGGCCTTCCCATCTGCCCCTGCAGCAAAGCCTACTAGCAGCCGTTCAGATTTTCCGAGAGGCTTAGTCCTATCTAAATAAAATCTAAGTTGTCTGTGCACATCCAGAGAGTGCAGTATTCGTTCTCTTTTGTTTTGTGGATTAGGGAAAAAAGTAGGCAAATGTCGGGACTGATTTAGGGCTACACTAGACACCACCTTGGGCATAAAGGAAGGATTGGTCCTGAGGGAAACTCTGTCTGCATGGAAGATAATGAAGGACTCCACTGCCATGAGGGCCTGTAATTCAGACACTCTTCTTGCTGAAGTGATGGCTAGAAGGAAAGCTGTTTTCCAAGAAAGGAATTTCAACTCCGCAGTTGCAGCTGTCTCAAAGGGAGGTAGAATGAGCTTTTCCAATACAAAGTTAAGATCCCAGGCTGGAGTAGGTGCTCTCCTGGAGGGGGTTAAATTTTTGGCCCCTCTAAGGAATTGCTTTAGCAGGGGGTGAGAAAAGAGGGGTGGCTCAGCATTATAATGTGCTGAAATGGTAGAAGCATGAATTTTAATTGATGAGAAGGATAGGCCCTTGTGGAACACTTCTGTTAAGTACTGAAGAATATGAGGTAAGCTGGGCACCACTGTGCCCATCCACTGAGTCTGGCTCCAGGAACAGTATCTTTTCCACTTTTCAGCATAGGATTTTCTAGTACTAGGCTTCCTTGCCTCCAGAATGACATCTAGCACCTGCTTACTGAGGGATGCTATTGGAGAGCTCAAGGAATTAGCCAGTCTGCAAGGTTCAGGGTTTGAAGATGAGGGTGCAGAATCTGGCCTGCCTGCTGGGACAGCAGGGAAGGGGTCTGAGGCAGGTGCCATGGTTCCAGCAGTGTCATACTGCGCAAGAGGGGGTACCAGTGCTGGTGTGGCCAGTCTGGTAGAATCAGTATTGTCCTTGGCTTGTCCTGTTTGATCTTTTGCAGAACCTTCAAGAGGAGAGGCAGAGGGGGAAAGGCATAAACTGAGAAGCTTTCCCAGGTATAGGACAGGGCATCCACTTTCCAAGCTTGGCTGTGGGAAGTCCTTGTGCAGAATTTGTCCAATTGGTAGTTCTGAGGGGAGGCAAACAGGTCTACCTCTGGTGTCCCCCATTTGTTCCTCAAGAGGCTGAATATTTATGGTTCCAGTTGACATTCGTGTGGGTCCTTGAGATTTCTGCTTAGGTCATCTTCCAGAGAACTTAGCTAGCCTGGCAGGAATTGAGCTTGTAGGTGCACTTATTAGCTCAAAGCTGTGTTCCAGAGAGACATGGCTAGTCTGCAGAGAGGGTACGAGTGGGTTCCCCCCTGCTTGTTTATGTACCACATAACTGTGGTGTTGTCTTGTCTATACCAATAGTTGTCCTGGAACAATGCGGCCTTTAAAGGCTGTCATGGAATTCTGTACAGCTAACATTTCTTTCTGGTTGATATGCAGGTGCATCTGTCTCTGGTTCCATTTGCCCTGAATGCACTGCCCTGCCAAGTGAGCCCCCCATGCATAGTCTGATGCGTCTGTTGTTAGGGTTTGGGTGGCAGGGGGTAGAGTGAAATGGAGCCCCTTGTTGTGGTAGCACTCCTCTGCCCACCAAAGGAACTCTGTCTTTATACAAGGAATAATAGGAATCATTGATTCCAGGTCCTGAGAATGTTGACACCATAGGCTTTTTACATACCATTGTAGTTTCCTCATGTGCAGTCTTGCATATGGAATTAGTAGAATGCAAGAGGCCATGAACCCCAGGGCTTGCAGTATTTTCCTTGCAGACAGCTGGGTCTTTGTGGCCAATAGTTTGAAGTAGTTTGTCAAATAAACTTGTTTCTCTGGAGTGAGGAAAGCCATCTGGGAAGTTGTGCTCAAGCTTGCTCCCAGGAATACAATCTGTTGGCAGGGTACTGGGTGAGATTTCTTTTTGTTTATGGTGTACCCCAGTGAGGTTAGAAGTTTCTTTACGAATGCCAGATGTTTTAATAGCAAGTCCTGGCTTTCTGCCTGAATTAGACAATCGTCCAAGTATGGGTATATTTGAATATTTCTCTGCCTGCAAAATGCAATGGCAGGAGCTAGACACTTTGTGAATACATGGGGCACAGTAGATAAGCCAAAGGGAAGTGCAGAGAATTGATAGTGCATGAAGCCTGCTCTGAAGCGTAGGTATTTCCTGCAAGATTTCCTTATTGGAATGTGCAGGTAAGCTTCCTTTAAGGTTGCCAACCAGGCATCTTTGCCTAGCATAAGAAGCAGCTGTTGAAGTGTTGGCATTTTGAATTTTGGGATTACCAGAAAGGTGTTTAGAATAGAGAAGTCCAGGATAAGACGCCAGGAGCGGCCTTTTCTGGGTACCAAGAAAAGTCTTGAATAAAAACCTTGTCCACTTTGTCTTTGTTCTGCTGGGACAGGTTGAATAGCCCTGATATTTAGAAGCGTGAGAACCTGCTGTTGGGCCTTCACCCACTGATATGGGGGTAGGTCTGGCCAACCGTTTGGGGTTGCTAGGGTGTGGAAGTGGAATCTGTATCCTTGAGAAACTACATTCAAAACCCATTTCTCCTGGGTAATGAGTTCCCGGTTTTTTTGCATGCAGGGCGAGCGTTCCTCCTAAGGGAGCAGGCAGTTGAGCAGGGCTTGGAAGGGTTAAGGTTAAGTCATTGTGCCATTTTTCAGTAGGGGGGTGGCTAACTACTCCCTGCTTTGGAAGTGGGTGCCCCCCACTGCTTAGGCCTGTGCGTAGCCTGAGACTGTAACCTAGGTGGTCTGCTGTTCCTGGGTTTGGACTGAGAAGGCCTGGAAGAAACTGGAAATGACCAATTCTTTGAAGGCTAATGCCTACTAAATCTGGGAGGCTGTACTTGTAGGAAATCTTTAACAGTTGGCATAGATTTAGCTTTTTCCTCCATCCTTTTGAGAACTTCTGCTTTGTTGCCAAACAGGCGGTCTTGGTTTAAGGGAGCATCCAGTAATTTAGCTTTAACATGATCTGGCAAGTTTTGCTCCTTAAGCCAAGCATGCCTTCTAAGTACAGACCCAGTGACAGCAGCCCTGCAAGATGCTTCTAAAGAGCCAAAACCACACTGCAAAGTATGTTTACCAACTTGTTCAGCAGAATGCATTAAATCCTGTAATTCTCTGTGTTCAGCACAGTCAGGAATCAACATCATTTTCTGTTTAAGCAGTCGCATAATATGCTGTTGGCACTTTAACATATAAAACTGGCAATTTAAAGCCCTAATGGCCAAAGTAGCAGAAGTGTATACCTTCTTACCCCATCTGTCCAAGGCTCTAGAATCTGTATCAGAAGGGGTAGGATTTTTGGCAGCAGTAGCCTTAATGCCTTTTGGTCCTTGGGAAATGGCCTCTGGATCCGCAGTAGGATTCTTGAAGAAGAACTTGTGAGAGTCAGGTATTCTGTAATACCTGTCAAGTTTTCTAGGAGCTGGAGGTAAGGTGTCTGGGGAAAGACTACATTCCAAGAAAGCATCATCTACAATGTCCAGAACAGGAGGGATAGCTAAAGGCCTGTGTTGAGGAAGGAATAAGAATTCCCTAAGCTTCTTTTTGAAGTCAGAGTAATCCTGGCTTTCACAGCGGAAATGCTCCCTAAGAGTGTGCAAGGTTTCACCAAAAGAAAAATCTTCTGGAGGGGAAGCAGAGGGAATGGAATCCTCTGCATCAGAATCCTCATAGGTAGATAAGGGCAAATCCTGGTAATCAGAAGGAACAAAAATATCTGATCAGAAGTATCAGAAGGAAAATCAGTTCTAGGTCTCTTTGAGGGGGAAGGCTGGCTTCCCCTAATTAAGGTAATAAGGTCTTCAACCATTTTAAGCATTTGTTTTTTAGGCATATGGGCCTGAGCATGTGATTTGGATGTCAGTTTTCTAGGCATGGTGCAAGGATGAAAAAGATGACGTCTGTTTAAAATGCAAGTCTGTAGGCCTGAATACACCCTCAGAAGCCGGTGTCTGAACAGCGGCTCTGGACCCATCCAAGGTAGAGACATCCGCAGGTTCCACAGTCAAAGAAGCATCTTGCGGCATACAGGACTCCAAATGGGTCTCAGTAGAGGCCTGCAAATCTGAAGTAGCGGGTATCAGGGGCTCCAAAAGCGTCTGAGTACCGGCGGACTGGAGACTAGCTTAACAGAAGAGTCATTGGCAGTTTTGGACCTATGCGGTCTGTCTCTGTCTTTATCCTTATGTTTTTTCGGAAGATCGGTAGTCGGAAGGCTTAATGAAGCCATTTCGGAGTACGGATACAGAGTACCAAAATAATTTGCTGCAAAGATAGCCCGACGACGAATAGTTCGGGGGTTGAACAAAGCACAAAACCAACAACGAGGGACATCGTGATCAGGAATAAGCTAGGAATGCAGTACGAATTAAAATCTTTATGAGGTATTTGCTTTCCACAGGTAAGACAGTTAACTTTTACTGACATTGGTTGGAGCAAGAAAAACGATCCCCAACGGGGTACTTATCTTTTTAAAGACTTTGGTTCTGAAACTTGAAAATGAAAATTTCAGGAGTCAGCCGACAGGCACTTGCGAACTGCTTCTGCTTCATGCACCGTGCGGCAAGAAAGACTGATGTAACGGCATCAGCTGCATGTTTTATACCCCTGACGACCTGACGTTATGGAAGAAGAGACAGCATCCAATGCAGGAATCCAAGACTCTGGTACTCAGGCCGGCTTAGGGCTACCTGCAGGCAGATAAACCAAATGTGATGACTGCAACACAAAGAACATCTACAATTATTACAAAACAATGGAGTGGTTTAATTCTTGAGATGGAAAGGCTACTGCTAAATTGGATTGAAGACCAAAATCAGAGGAATATCCCTATTAGCCTTTCATTAGTGCAAGAAAAGGCTCGAAGCCTTTTCAATGATTTAAAAGTTGCTTAAGCAGCAAGTGCAGGTGGATATGATGAAGAATATTTTGCGAGTAGGGGCTGGTTCCATCGCTTTAAAATGAGGGCTAACTTGCATAACATTAAAACTCAAGGTGAAGCAGACAGTGCCAATGTAAGTGCTGCAAGGGATTTTTCTAAAATGTTGGGAAAAAATTATTGAAGAGGGAGGTTATTTGCCAGACCAAATATTTAATGTAGATGGCACTGGCTTATTTTGGAAGCAAAGGTCTGAAAGGACATGCATTTCAAAAGAGGAAAAAAGTGCAGCAGGGTCATAAGGCAGCAAAAGACAGACTAACATTTTTGTTTCGGGGTAAAGCTTCCAGTGATTTTAAGTTGAAGCCTTTGCTTGTGTATCAGTCCTTAAATCCGAGGGCACTACAGCATGTCATTAAGACATCTCTTCCTGTTATTTGGAAGGCAAATGCAAAGGTGTGGGTTACAACTGCCATCTTTGAACCATTTTGTTCCTGCTGTTCAAAGGTATTGCCTGGCCAAAAACATTCCTTTCAAAATTCTTCTTGTATTTGACAATGTACCTGGACATCCAAACAGTTTAGATGACTTACACTCGAATGTAAAGATCGTACTTTTATTCCCCGAACACCACATCGCTACTTCAGCCAATGGATCACAGAGTAATATCCTCATTTAAGGCCTATTATTTACGCCAGACCTTCTCACAAGCAGTCAGTGCTACCCAAGATAATATGATGACCTTAAGGGAGTTTTGATAGAATTATAACATCTATGATGTCATCAAAAATAGTGTCGATTTTCGGGATGAAGTAAAGCAGTCAAATATGAAAGGAGTGTGAACAAATTGTGCCCACAATTTGCGCCTGCTTTACAGACTTCTACAAATGATGATATTGCTTCTGCCTACCCTGCTTTGGTTTTCTATATTCCAACATTTCCTTAATATTTTTCCCCTTCCTATAAGTAAATTTCAGGGGGTCCTTGTATAACAAGTCCAAATCAAATAGTCTCCAAACTTCCCCCAATTTCTAGAAATAATGTCTTTAACCAAATAAGTGTCAGTACTGAAATTCAAGATAAAATTACTGCTCCAATTTGTGGCAGAAGAAAGGCACTTTTAAGTGTGGGGCTTGCTCCCAATGCTCACATGTTATACAGGGGTAGAGTTTGTATTTAATGGAGAGGAACACAAAGTTAGAAACTAACACGTTCTCAAACTGCGACACCTTGAGGGTCATATATATATCGTCATTTGTAAACCCTGTGGAGCCTTCTAAATAGGGAAGACCTCAAGGAAGCTTAAGAGGCGAATATACGAACATCTCTATGACATCAGTAAGCAATATACTAACAATGCACTATTTAGACATACCATACTTTGTAAAGATGCAGTTTTTGTTTCTTTTTTTTTGTCACAGAAAAAACTGAACAGGACCTTCGAGATGGTCCCTGGGAGACAACGATAGAGTACAGGGAACTATTTTGGCAGTTGAGCTTGGAGGCCAACAGAGTACCAGGCTTGAATGACTGACTATAATTCTTTAGCCCCTGTCCTTAAACTTAGATCCGCTAAACTATAATGCTTTTATTTAGCATTACTTCTTGACCAGTAGATGGCAGTGTTTTACTAGTTTACCACAGTGGTTTTGTTTCAACACAATTTAAAACTTTGATGTAACACATCTTTTTTACTTATTTCTATTATATTACATTTTATGGCCTGCATTTTTATGTATTTACATACTAAATATGTGATTCAATGTTTTTTAAAATTTGCTTTTTAAAACATCTGTTACTATAACAAGTAACTGTTTTAGGAGTTTTTATAGTTGCATTTTTACAGTTGCACTTTGAATGCACTACATTCAATTATACTGTTTTTGTTTGTCTTTCGGCCTTTCCCGGTTAGGGGTCGCCACAGCAGAACTGCGGTCTGCTAATGACTGGCAGCAGATTTTCACAAACGCAGAGGTGCCAGCTCGACGTTCAACCTTCAACGAAGGAACGCCCATTTACGCATGTTTTTCGAACGCCCACCCAACTGCGGGGAAGACATGCAGACTCCACACAGAAGGCACTCCCTGCACTCCAGCCGAGAATCAAACAGGAGAACCTATTGCTATGAGGCAACAATGCTACCGTTGCACCACTGCGGATGATACTACATTCAGTTATACTAATTGTTTTAATTGGTTAATTGTTTTGTTAATGGGAAGGGAGGGTTATTTAAGGAGATTACTAGCCTGGTTAACTATTCATTCTGATGAAGTCTAAGGATGAAAACGCAAGTTATTGTTTTGTGGCATTAAATAAATCTTTTTAGTTCACTGACCAGAAGAGGCAGTTTGTTTGCTGGTTCTGCAAGTGCTTTGGTTTGTTGTGATTTTGGTACTGTTTCCAAGCACTTTTTCCTTCTCAGACCTAAAATAAAGGAGTATATGAGATCAACCAGGAACCTCCGGATGGGGGACGGGGAGAGTGGAAAGTAATGAATGAACGAAGATCAACAACACAGATGGAAAGTTATGGTAAGACATAACTTCTTTATCTGATGTTGTTAATCTTCAATCGTTCCTTACTGATGGGACAGAGTCCCCAGCTACCTGTATCCCTGGGTGGCCCTCATGGAAGGACATTTCTGAGCACCATGGAGCCAAAAGAAGCTCTGCCTCTGGAGGCCAAGTCCAATTTGTAATGATTAATAAAGGCATGAGGTTTGGCCCAAGTCGCAGCTGAGCAAATATTATTGAAGGAAGCCTTAGCATGGAAAGCTGCTGAAGTTGCCATAGATCTTGTAGAATGTGCTTTCACTCTGTGAGGCAAAGTGACATTGTTTTTGTTGTAGATAAAGGTAATACAATTTTCTCAACCATGAAGCCAATGTAACTTTTGAGACAGGATGACCTTGTCTAGATTCAGAAAAGGACAGAAACAGCTGGTCTGATTTACAGGTAAATTTTGTTCTGTCCAGATAAAAACGTAAATGTCTATGAACATCCAAGGAGTGCAGGCAATACTCTCTCTTGTTAGAGTGGTTAGTAAAGAACACTGGGAGATCAATAGATTGGCTGATAGATCGTTCTGACACCACTTTTAGTAAAAAAGAAGAATTAGTTCTCAATGATACCCCTATCCTTATGGAAGATAAGATAGGGAGGTTTAATGCACAAGGCTTGAAGTTCTGACAGGCGTCTGGCTGATGTGATAGCAATCAGAAACAAAGTTTTCCAAGAGAGATATTTCACATCACATGTAGACACAGGTTCAAAGGGGGCAGCTGTTAGAGCTTTCAGAACCAATGCCAAATCCCAAGGTTGTACCGGTTCTCTAAAGGGAGGTTTTAGGTGAATAACCCCCTTCAAGAAAGTTTTACAGAGTCTATGTGACATACGTGAAGAATCCTGAAAACCAATGTGGAAATCTGAGATGGCAGCTAAATGCACACAAATAGTAGAGGCAGACACCCCAGAGTGGAAAAGATGTGATACGTAATCCCAAACCACTGAAACTGGGGCTGACAAGGGGTCTAATTGTTTATTTGCTGCCCATAGAGAGAGAACCTTTTCCATTTATTAAGACAGATTAGTCTGGTGGAGGATATATGAGATGCAATAAGAATATTGCGCACAGGGGAAGAGAGGTTTTCCTGCCTGGCAATCATTGGAAGTGGAGAAACAAAGCTGCCAGTTTCAGGGTTGTTAGATTGGGGTAAGTCAGACCCTGTGGATGGCAGATCAACGTTGGGGATGGATTACGGATCCACCGTTGATCTAGCAGGTGAGTCTAGAGGAAGTGGAACCAGACTTGTCGAGGCCAATATGGAGCAATGAGGATCACTTTGCTTTTCAACTGTCATGCTTTTTTCATAAATTGGGAGATAAGGGGAAGAGAAGGATAAACATGAAGTAAACCTGCGGGCCAAGCGTGGACTAGAGCATCTCTTGGTGACTGTCCATAAGGGGGGATCAGGGAAAAATAGTTGCTGCAACTGTAGTTGGTTGGGGAGGCAAATAGGTCGCAGCAAGGCTGGCCCCAGCATTTGAAGATTCTTGCCACTATCATAGGCTTGAGAGACCACTTGTGAGGTTGCAGAATGCACCTGCTCAATTTGTTCTCTATTACGTTGGAGCTCCCGGGAATGTGCATTGCAATAAGAAAGCGGTTGGAAGCTATCGGCCATTGCCATATTCTCAAGGCCTCCCGGCATAACGGGTAAGACCTGGTGCCCCCTTGTTTGTTGATGTAGCAGACCACTAACATGTTGTCTGAATGGATCACAATCGTCCCTAACAGAAGAATGGAATGAAATGCTTGCAACGCTAGTAGCACTGCCCTCAAATTCTAGAACACTGATATGCAAAAGGGCCTCTGTCTCTCACCAGGTGCCTTGGACTGAGTTTCCCTGACATAGCCCCCCAACCCCATCAGGGAGGCATCCGTGGTCACCGTGGCTATCGGTTGATGGTGGCAGAAGGGGCAAGACCATTGTTGGAGATTTCAAGACGTCCACCAGAGTAAATCTTGCTTGCATCTCTGAATTACACTTATCTGAAAAGACAAGGGATGTTGTAGAGGGTACCACTGAGTGAGAAATAACCACTGAAGGAACCTCATGTGGAACTTGGCTAGAGGAACAATGGTGATCGAGGCTGCCATTGACCCCAAGAGTGGTGTATAGATCGAGAGGGAGATTTGTGGTGACAGAGCAGTGGTTGAATCTGTTGCCTTATTATTTGAACCCTGTGGTCCGGAAGAGATGCTGTGCAATTTCTCATGTCCAAAAGCACCCCCAATGAATTCCAAAGACTGAGCTGGGGTTGTGTTGGATTTCTCCCAGTTTATAGTGATTCCCAGGCTTTGTGCTGTGAAAAGAGTGTAGTGCAGGGCTTCTTCCAGTAGACGCTTGGTGGGGGCGGTGAAGAGCCAGTCGTCTAGATATTGAAACATCTGGAATCCTTGAAGTCACAAGTGAATGATAACCACTGCCATACATTTGGTGAACACTCTAGGGGATGTAGAGAGACCAAAGGGCAGAGCTCGAAATTGGTAGTGACTGGCTCCTATGTGGAAGCAGAGGCATCTTCTTGAGCGTTTGCCCATTTTTATGTGATAATACACATCTCGAAGATCTGCAGAGCACATCCAATAGTCTTTGTCCAGAAGAGGAAGGACAGGCAGAACCATGACCATCCGGAATTTCTCTGTTTTTACAAATTTGTTCAGTGTGCTGAGATCCAGAATTGGTCTCCAGTCCTCTGTCTTTTTTGGCACTAAAAAGAACCTTGAGTAAAATCCGGATCTTATCTGGTCTGGGGGGACCGTCTGGTTGAAATCTCTTTTGTAGCAGCTTTTGGATTTTGTGTGCTGCTGCTTACCTTTGACTGGGTGGAACATTGGGTAATACTCTAGATGAGATTGGACAAAGATGGAAGGGAATACGATAGTGTCTGGATATTATCCGTTGTACCCAGGAGTCGGTGGTTATATTTTCTACAAAGAGAAAAGTACAGTTTTGTACCTACCATAAATGTAGATGTTCGAGTGTAAACACTGCTGCAGTCATTACACTTGGGTTATCCTGCCGTCAGGAGGTCCCGCAGTCAGCCAGAGTTCCAAAGTCTTGGTCTGGCGTTGGTTGCTGTCGCCTCCTCCCTGACGTCAGTGCGACAGGGGTATATAAGATGCAGCCGACGCCATTTTCTTCAGTTTTTCTTGCCCCAGATGTCAGGTGCCCCAAAATAGGTAGGCAATTCAAATTGCTAGTAAAATATACAAAAGAAAAGCAAACAACCATTTTTAGTTACCAGCAAATACTCCCCATAGGTAATAAAGGGTAGATGACCTAGGTAAGTACCAGAAAGTAAGAGGGGAAGGAAGGAGGGTAACCTGGACTACAGCAGTGTTTACACTCTAACATCTACATTTATGGTAGGTACAAAACTGTACTATGTTCATCATGTTACACTGCTGCAGTCATTACACTTGGGTGGAATCCCAAAGCTGAGGTAGGGAGGCAGGATCTATAAGGCATTAGGGGTGGCTATAAGGCCCTGCAGTACAGCAGTGGCGAAGCCAGCTCTGGATTTGTAGTATAAAGGCAAATGGCAATGTTTGGTGAAGGTATGCACAGAACTCCATGTTGCTAATTCCAAAATATCCTTGGTAGGTACTCATCTGAGGTAGGCAGTTGAAGTGGCTGTTGCCCTGGTGGAGTGAGATCTAATGCTGCTAGGTACAGGTTTCCCATGGTGGGTACAGCAGAAACGTATACAGTGTCCTATCCATTTTGAAATAGTCTGCTTTGAAATGGCTTTTCCCTGTGCTCCTGCAGCGCATGCTACCAATAATTGCTCAGATTTTCTGAAAGCTTTGGTTTTGTCCAGGTAGAAGCGTAACTGTCTGTGAATGTCCAAAGAATGTAGTAGTCTCTCCCCTTTGTTCTGTGGTTTTGGATAAAAAGTTGGCAAGTGAATAGTTTGGTTTAGAGCCACACTTGATACCACCTTTGGCATAAACGTGGGGTTAGTTCTTAAAGACACCCTGTCCTGGTGGAAGATGAGGAAAGGTTCCACTGCCATTAGTGCCTGTAATTCTGAAACTCTTCGTGCTGATGTTATTGCCAGTAGCAGAGCAGTTTTCCAAGAGATGTATTTTAATTCTGCTGTGTTAGCTGGCTCAAAAGGAGGTAAAGTTAATTTTTCCAACACAAAGTTGAGGTCCCAAGTTGGTGTAGGTGCTCTACGGGGTGGTCTTATGTTTTTAGCCCCTCTGAGGTACTGTTTGAGCAAAGGATTAGAAAAAAGTGGTGGATCCGTGTTGTAATGAGCAGAGATAGCTGAGGCATGGATCTTGATGGATGAAAAAGAGAGGCCCTCATCCAGCATCTCAGTTAAGTATTGAAGTATCTGAGGAATGTTTGGGACAACAGGGTCAAGGCTGTGCGCTTGGTTCCAGGAACAGAATCTCTTCCATTTATCCGAGTAGGCTTTCCTGGTGCTAGGCCTTCTGGCCTCCAGAATGACATCCATAACAGCTTTGGAGAGAGGCACTGCTTGCCTGACTAAGGAATTTTCCATGCAGCTAGATTTAAGGTCTTTAGCTGGCTGTGAAGTATCTGATTGTTGTGCTGTGTCAGCAACTGTGGGATTTGAGGCAAAATCCAGGGTGGTTCTTGTGCTAAGTTCTTTAAGATTGGGTACCAGTGCTGGCGTGGCCAGGTAGGTGCAATTAGGATCATTTTTGGCTCTTCCTGCCTGGCTTTTATGAGTACCTTTGGAAGGCGAGGTAAAGGAGGGAAAGTGTATACTTGTAGTTTTTTCCAGCTGAATGAGAGGGCATCCACTTTCCATGCTTGTGGATGGTAGCTCCTTGTGCAGAATTTCTGTAATTGGCAGTTCTTTGGGGAAGCAAACAGATCTATGTCCGGGCTCCACCATTTTTGTGTTATCATTCTGAATATTTGTGGGTTCAATTCCCATTCGTGTGGGTCCATAATGTTTTTGCTTAGGTCATCTGCCAGTGTGTTTTTTTTCTCCTGGCAGGAATTGTGCTTGCAGATGAACTTGGTAGTTTAGAGCTGTGTTCCACACGGTCATGGCTTGTCTGCAGAGGGGGTAGGAGTGTGTGCCCCCTTGCTTGTTTATGTACCACATAACTGTGGTGTTGTCTGTCTTTAGTAGTAATTGTCCTGGATGCAGCAGGTCCTTGAAAGCTATAATAGCATTTTGTACAGCTAGCATCTCTTTTTGATTGATGTGGAGATGTCTTTGCTCTGTGGGCGACTCGCTCTGGATACATTTTCCTGCCATGTGTGCTCCCCAGGCGTAATCCGATGCATCTGTTGTCAGTGTCTGCCTGGCTGTGGGTTGAGTGAAAGGCTGTCTCTTGTTGAGGTGACAAGCTTGTGCCCACCATCGAAACTCCTGTTGTAGGCAAGGAATTAGTGGTATAACTGTTTCCAAACTTTGACAGTGTTGAGACCATATGCTCTTTAGGTACCACTGTAGTTTCCTCATATGCAGTCTGGCACATGGAATTAGCAGTATGCAAGATGCCATGTAGCCCAAGGCCTGCAGAACTTTTCTTGCAGGGAGTTCGGTCTTTGTTGCCATTAAATGAAAATATTGAGTCAGTTGTCCTTGCTTGTCAGGCGTGAGATAAGCCATCTGGGCCGTTGTGTTCAGGCTGGCACCCAGGAATATTATCTGTTGTGAGGGCACTAGTTTTGATTCATTTTTGTTTACTGTGTACCCCAGGCAACTTAACTTTTTTACGTACGCCAGATGCTTTAGTAGAATGTCCTCGCTCTCTGCTTGAATGAGGCAGTCGTCCAGGTATGGATAAATTTGAATTCCTTTTTGCCTGCAAAATGTAATTACTGGTGCCAGGCACTTTGTGAAGACCCTGGGCGCAGTAGATAAGCCAAAGGGCAGTGCAGAGAACTGATAGTGCATTGAACCAGCTAGAAATCTGAGGTATCTTCTGCAGTTTTGTCTGATAGGGACATGCAGGCATGCCTCTTTGAGGTCCAAAGTCACGAGCCAAGCTTTCTTGCCCAGCATGGGAAGAAGCTGCTGTAGTGTCAACATCTTGAATTTCGGAACATCCAGGTAAGGGTTTAGTGAAGAAAGGTCCATAATGGGTCTCCAGGCTTTGTCCTTTCTGGGAGCCAGAAAGAGTCTTGAGTAAAATCCTTGTCTTTGTTCCTGTGGTGGTACCTTTTGAATAGCTCTCATGTCCATGAGTGCTGTAATTTGTTTTTGAGCCTCTGCCCATTGATTTGGTGGCAGGTTTTGCATTCCTTTTAGCCTTGGCAGAGTGTGAAAGTGGAACCTGTAACCTTGAGATACAATGTTGAGAACCCATTTGTCTTTGGTGATGCAATGCCAGTTGTGATAGAAAAGTGCCAGTTTTCCTCCTAAGGGGGCTGCCAAGAGAGAGCTGTTTGGCAGCTGCAGTGGAAAGTCATTGAGGCTGCTTTTTATAAGGTTGAGGCCTGTCTTCCCCTTCTTTCTGGCCTGGTGTACTCCATTGTCGAGGCCTGTAAGGGCCTTGTGTCTGGCCTCTACCTCTTGGACGTCTGTATCTGCCCCTTTGAGGTCTATCTGTGACTGGAAAGGACCAATTCTTTGTTGGCCAATTTCTGCTATAACGAGGAGGCTGAACCTGTAAGAAATCTTTCACCGTTTGCATAGATTTTGCCTTATCCTCCATCTTCTTTAATACCTCCTCTGCCTTAACTCCAAACAGCACATCCCGCTGCAAAGGTGCATCTAATAATTTGACCTTAACATGATCTGGTAACGTATGTTCTTTTAACCAAGCATGCCTTCTAATGACAGAGCCTGTAACTGCTGCTCTACAGGAGGCCTCTAAGGAATCAAACCCACATTGCAAAGTATGTTTTCCCACTTGTTCAGCTGCATGCAATAAATCCTGCATTTCTTTAAGGTTAGGAGGATCTGAATCTGGAAGCATCTTTTGTTTCAACTGAGACATCAAAAATTGCTGATATTTTAGCATGTGAAACTGGCAATTCAAGGCTCTCATTGCTAAAGTTGCAGACGTATATACCTTCTTTCCCATTCTGTCTAATGCTCTGGAATCTCTGTCAGAGGGAACTGGGTTTTTTGCTGATGAGGCCTTAACCCCTTTGGGTCCCTGAGAAATAGATTCAGGGTCAGCAACAGGGCTTTTGTACAGAAATTTGTGAGAGTCAGGGACTCTGTAATATCTATCAGGTTTAACTGGGGCTATGGGTAAGGAGTCAGGGTTTAAACTGGATTCAGTGTACACATCATGCACAATATCTAAAACTGGTGGGATAGCAAGGGGTCTGTGTTGAGGCAATAAAAGGAAGTCTCTGAGCCTTTTCTTGGAATCTGAGTAATGCTGGCCTTCCCAATGGAAATGTTCCCTCATGGTATGTATGGTCTCTCCAAAGGAGTAATCCTCAGGCGGAGAGGCTGATGGAATTGATTCCTCAGCATCAGAATCCTCACAAGGGGGTAAAGAATATCCTAGGTCCGAGGAAGAGTCTAAGGAAATGGACACCTGGTCAGAAGATTCATAGTCTGCATCCTGTCTGGGCCTTTTATCAGGAGGGGGATGGGACCCCCTGATCAGGGTGATTACGTCCTCGGCCATTTTTACCATTTGTTTCTTAGGCATGAAAGCCTGTCCTGGAGACAGTTGCGTCTGCTTCTTTGCTTTTAAGGGGGGCTTAGACTTAGCAGAGGGTTTAATGGTTAACTGGGTAGGTCTGAAACCACCATCTGTAGCTGTGGTTTGCTCAGCTACTTCGGTTCCCTCTGTAGGGTTAGGATCGGAAAGCTGAAAACCTAGTGCATCCAAAGGCTCAGCCAGCTCCACGTGGGAGTCGGAGGACGTGTGTGGTTCTGTGGAAGTGGTAGTCAGGGGCTGCGTAGGCGCCTCGCTGAAAACCGGAGAACCGGCGACCGGCCTAGAAGAGGCCTCGTTATCAGTTTTGGGCCTTGGATGCCTGTCCTTGTCCTTGCGCTTTTTATGCATTGCGGTATTCGGAATTTCCGACGGCATGGTGCAATTGAATTTTCTGCCAAAATAATGTCAGGCAAAATCAAACCGATGTTTAATAGTGTGCTTGTTAAACCTAGCACAAAACCGACAACCAGTGACATCATGGTCAGGGCCTAGGCATGGAATACAATAGGAGTGGAAATTCTTATGAGGTATTTGCTTTCCATAAGAAATACAGTTATTAACTTTTACTGACATCGGTCTGAGGCAAGAAAAAGTTTCCCCAATGGGGTACTTAGCTTTTTTAGAAGACTTCGGTTCTAGATTCGGAATGAAAATCTCAGGAGTCGGCCGACCGGCACTTGCAAACTGCTTCTGCTTCGGGCACTGCGGGGCAAGAAAGACTGAAGAAAATGGCGTCGGCTGCATCTTATATACCCCTGTCGCACTGACGTCAGGGAGGAGGCGACAGCAACAGACGCCAGACCAAGACTTTGGAACTCTGGCCGACTGCGGGACTGCCTGACGGCAGGATAACCCAAGTGTAATGACTTCAGCAGTGTAATATGATGAACATCGACCCTCGACTGCTTGCAGAGGTGAACAGTCGGGCAACGCTTCAGAAGCGCTGATAGGATTGGAACCCCGGTTTCACAGACCTCCTCTGCCCCGAAAGGGGCTTCTTGCATTGGAGTTTCTCCTGCTGCCACTAGGGGAGAACTCGGCACTTGCGTCCCGGAAAGAGCCCTGTGATTTCCTGTGCTACATCTTCCCACTCCTCTAATTTCCGGAGTACAATCATTGAGGAGTGGAGTGTCTGACACCAATGGCAGACAGAGTCTTGCCATCTTGTTCACACCTTGCCAGCGTATCTTTCACTTTAGAGCCAAGCAAAGAAGCAGGCTCGATGGGGGCGTTCATGAAAGAAGCCTTAAAGGAGTCCGCAAAGTTGCAAAAGCACATCCAGGCATGTCGTCTGGTGACTATACCCGCACCTGCCAATCTAGCCTCTCCTTCCGTTGCGTGAGAAATAAGAAGCATGGAAAAGTTGGAAATGGACTCTACGGTGGCTATCTGAGAAGCCACATTGTCACGGAGCTTGTTAGAAACAGCTCCTGCCAAGGTTTCAGAGAGCTGGTTGATAAGATTCCTCTGAAGCCTGGTAAAGTGTGCCAAATAGTTCAAAGAGTTTATGGCGAAGGTCGATGAAGCAATCACATGCTTCCCTAGTCTGTCTATCACCCAGGACTCCTTGTTGGGTGGATGGAGAGTTTGGCTCTCTTCTGCCAAATCCTTCTTAGTTGCAGCCGCCACCAGCCACAGCATTTACTGGAAGACCTCGTGACCAATGTGGGTGCTCAGCTGGGGGCGATATTTTATCCGGTCTCCTTGGTATCGCTTCCAGGGAGTCAGGAGCTTTCCATGTGAGCTGGAAGAGCTCATCAGCCGGCGGGGTGACCAGGAGGTAGGAGGCCAGGCACGAAAAGCCTGCAGGAACACTGATTCCTCAGAAGAAGTATTAGAGGACTTCCAGTCAACCCTCTAATGATCTCGAAGATGTCACCAAAGGACACCATCATAAAGTGACCGTGAGGACCCTTCCCAGTCATCAAAATCCGAATCTTCAGTCGACGACTCCTCAGTGGAGTCCATGTGCTTCCTTCTTGCAAGTCGCTTTGCGGGGTACTTCCTCAGTGGGAGGTTCTGGGGAAGACTGCAAAGAGGGGGTCTTCTCAGGAGGAGAAACCTGAGGCCCTTGTGCCGGTGTCTGGTGGTTGTGGCAGTTGAGGCACAGAAGGGGGGGAGAGGACTCTGATGTGGGGTTTGTCAACGGAGACAAGCACCCTCTCCATGGCCTGGAAAGCCGGTCTGCCCAAGGAAGGATGGAAGCCCAGAACCGAGCACGACAACTTCAGATCCGGGGTCACACCCTGCCCCGACGAGCCAACCTCCAGACCAGGAGTCTCAAGAGGACTGTGAACCGCGAGAGACAGAGAGGATTCCTGGAGAGTGCCATAGAAAAAAATCAGCGTGGAACCAGGAATGCCCTCCCCCCATGGCACAGCCACTGGCCTGAGAAGAGCCCGATGCCTAGTGCACCAAGGGCCACAAGGACGACTCTGGTTCGAAAGTGAGATCCACTACTGGAGTCGAAGGAAGGAAATTTGCTGTCAGAGTAATAGGCTTCAAAACTTGGGTAGAAGTCCAAGGAGGAGTGTACGTTGGAGTTTGAGGACATATATGTTCACCTGAAGGAGGGAACGTGGTCTTCGATGGGTGAGAGAGATCTCTGGCCACAAGCAACTGGTCAACAAGACGTAACGCAGCTTGCTCAGAGAGGCTCCTGGATGACCTCATAGAGAGAGCTAATGGCGATTCTAGTCTTTCTAGAAAAGGTTTTTTTGCTGTTTTGGATTGGTTAATAGCGTGCTGCTGCATTTTAAGTTCTTTCTAGAAAAGGACTATATTGATTACCAGCAAATGGATCCAAGGAAGGAGAATACTTGGTCCTTGCTAATTCGTAAGGTGCAGAGCCCAGAACCAAAGGACGTCTGCACCAAAGAAAATGGTGTTGAAGTAGTCTGCGCCGACGTCAGCACCATAGAAGCTGAAGGTGTCTGCACCGTAAAGGCAAAAGTCTGCCCCGATGGGTACGGTGCCCTCGAGGAAAGTGTCTGCACCGGTAATAAGGACAGTGCCGAGAAGGACTGCACCAAATAACTTGTCAGTGCCAAAAAAGTCTGTACTGTGGAGGACAGAAACGTCATACTCAGAGCTGAAGGGGATTGTACCAACGGTGCCGAAGGGGACTGTACCTGCATGGACGATGCCAGTAAGGGCTGCGACGGAACTACCGGAGCCGTAATTGTCTGCACCGGGAACTCCAGTGTCGATACGGAAGACATGGTTGGAGCCAGAATCATTTGGGGTGATGCAGAGCCTGGAGCCGACAGGGTCACAGGTGGCAGCGCTGAAGTAGTAATCAATTTCACCTTCTTATGAGTTGACTCCCTATGACCTCCAGAGGGAGAAAAAGGGAGTGACCTTGATGATGAAGAGGAAGAACGCCTCTTATGGGGTTTAACAGGAGGGGGCGAGCCCTCAGACCCAGAAATAGCCTCAGACAGAGGAAATTTGAGAAGACCTTTCAATATTTTTTTTTCCAAAATCTCTTTATTTCAATTTTCTTTTTTTCCAAATAACAACAACAACACAATAACTCAAAAACACAAATAAACAATGCAAATACATATCTAAAGAAAACAGACAACAATCTCGTTCCGAGAAAATTATATATATATATATATATATATATATATATATATATATATATATATATATATACATACATACACACACACACACACACACACACAATATATACACTAGAAGTCACTACATTGTCAAGTAGAGTATGAGAATTCTTATGTTCATTTGGTCTCATGAGGGATAGTGGAATGGGGATAGTCTATATAGAAAGTAAAGATAGAAATTCAACCATTTATTGTATGGTTAGGGAAAATATCTAGGTACACATATACTAAGAGAAGGGGGAAGATGCAAGAAAACTGGTTATACTACATTTCATTTCTTATTAAAAGATTAGCTTTCCATGTCAATTTGTGGGCTAATTTTATTTGCAAGAATTATATCTAGTAAGAAACCCCAATATTTTTGGTAATAGCGTTTGCTTTTTGTTTTTGAATAAACTAATTTGTGAGATGAGATATATTTGATAGCAAGATTGCTAAAATTTTCCCATGTAATTGGTGACACAAACTTCCAATTCTTTGTAATAAAGAATTTAATAAGGGCACACATCGTAATAAAGACATGTTTTAATATTTTTGAAAGTTGATTGATGTTAATGTGCAATATAGCTGTCTCCCATGTAAAGGTTGATTTTTCATATCCCATTTCTCTAATCTTACTCTCAAGGAACACCATAAGTTGTGTATCTTAGTACAGTTCCACATGACATGCAAAATATCAGCTGTTTGATCCGGACAATGGTGACATATAGGCGAAAAGTTAGGACTGAATTTATTTAATTTAAATAAGGTATAATATAGATTGTTATTTACCATAATTTCAGTATAGAACAGCTTCTTGAAAGGAATGAATCTGATTGTATTTTCAATGGCTAGTTTCTTATTTTCTTCAGTCAGTGATTGATTTTTCGTTTGCCAATAGTTTGAAAATAATAAAGAATTCTGATGTTTTGGGCTCATTACAATTTTATAAGTCCTAGAAATTGTTTTCCCTTTAATCTCAAGATTTTCAAGTATTTATTTAACTAAATTTATGTTCTGTAAGTCAGTGTGTATTTGTGAGAATTTAGCATTTATAAGATGGTGAAGTTGGCTAAGGATAATACTATATTTCTTAGGAAGTTTGAGTTCAAGTCTCATTTGCCCCGTGTTAGAGTCTTTCCATTGGTATATATCCCATATTGTGTAGTCTTTTATCAAGGGGTAATTTGTTAGATTTACGGGTTTATTATTTATTAGTAGATTAGGATTTAGGTGTAAAGAAGACCTTTCAATATTAATTTATTCTTCTTCTCGTTAAGAGTCCTGGTCGAAATGTTTCTACAAATCCCACACGGGGGATCCACAGTAAGGAGGGAGACATTCAGACAGTAAGTCATGGCCATCAGAAAGTGGTAGCTTACATCCGCAATCCTTACACTGCTTAAAACCAACACTACTTTTCTTATCCGACATTATGATGTGGAGAACAACACCACCAAAAAAAAGAGGAAAGGCTACCCAAACGGGTAAAAAGAGAAAAGGAAGGATTACCAGCGATGGTAATGAAGAATTATCTCAGAGGTAAGAAAAGGGTAATAAAGGGAAAAAGACTAAAGGGAGAGAGTCTAAAGTACACAATAGGGTAGGAAAATATTAGTAGAATTTATCTGAAAAACTTTAAAGTAAGAACAATGTATAAAACTTTCAAACAATTAGACACTTAGCTGAAAGAGTGGCTTGACATGGCTGTATAGCAACACAGCAAATGAGATCTGAGGTAACAGGAAGCAGAGCATTCTGGGTAGGACATTGGCTCGAGAGTTTTTGGCTGATGCGAGCTTGATACTGGCTGGCTCGGTTCCAAGGACGGAACCGATAACCCATCAGTAAGGAATGAACGAAGATTAACATCAGATCTGTTTTTTTTTTTTAGGTAGATGTGGCTCAACAATTAACAGTTAAGATAGGAAGAGATGGGATAAAATTGGTGATACGCAATCAATCTGCAGGAAAGTCTGAAGCTTGGGGGAAAGAAAGTTATATGGATCTGGAAAGTTTTGTTTAACAGTATTTTAAAAAGAGGGAAAGCAGTAGCATCTTAGAAGAAAGCTGGGGTGGCTTTAATACCTAAAGATGGTAAAAATACCATTAGATCCAGCTTCATATAGGCCAATTTCAATTTAAAGTGTTTATGTTTATAATAATTAAAAGAATGGCAAAGGAGTTACCAAAAATTAAGAGAGATGAATCAATGAGATTTTGTGGAGGGGAGGCAACTGTGTGACAACATTAATAAAACAATGATGATCCAAAGCGAAGCAGAATGTAAGGTGGTGGGTCTTGATGCAGAAAAAGCATTCAACACAGTAAGCTAGAATTTTATGAACAGGGCAATGGAAGTATAGTACAGTTGTGTACACTTACCATAAATGTAGATGTTCGAGTGTATTCACTGTTGCAGTCATTACATTTGGGTAATCCGCTGGCAGGTTGCCCTCAGTCGGCCTGATTAACAAAGTCTTGGGTCTTGCGTCGGTTGTTGTCCCTTCTTCCATGACGACAGGTCGTCGGGGGTATAAAACATGCAGCCGACGCCATTACATCAGTTTTTCTTGCCCCAGATGTCAGGTGCACCCCAAATGGGGAGCAAAGTATCTATAAATAATTTAAAACACAAAAATATACCTCCAAACAAAAGCAAATACACCAAAAATGATTTTAAGTGTACTAAAAAAAAGTAGAAACATAGTACGAGAAAAAACAGGGGCTGAATACACTCGAACATCTAGATTTATGGTAAGTGTACACAACTGTACTATGTTTTTCATGTTTCACTGTTGCAGTCATTACATTTGGGTAGATTCCCAAAGCTGTGGTTGGGAGGTTGGATTTATACAGCATTAGGACCGGCTATAAGGGCCTGCAAAACAGCAGTGGCAAAGCCAGCTCCTGAGTTAGAGAAAGTTGGTAAATGATAATGCTTGATGAAAGTATGAACTGAACTCCAGGTAACAGTTTCTAGAATATCCCTGGTAGGAACACCTCTGAGAATGGCTGTAGAAGTAGATGCAGCCCTGGTGGAATGGGATCTGATCCCCTAGGGGATAGGTTTTCCATGGTGCTTATAGCAGAAATGAATACAATGGCTTATCTATTTGGAAATGGTTTTCTTTGAAATCGCCTTTCCCTCTGCCCCTGCAGCAAATGCTAACAGCAGTTGTTCAGATTTTCTTCGAGATTCAGTCCTGTCCAAGTAAAATCTAAGTTGTCTGTGTACATCCAATGAATGCAGAATCCGCTCCCCTTTGTTCTGTGGATTGGGGAAGAAAGTTGGCAAATGAACAGACTGATTAAGAGCCACACTGGATACCACCTTGGGCATGAAGGATGGGTTGGTCCTGAGTGACACCCTGTCCACATGAAAGATGATGAAAGGCTCCACTGCCATAAGGGCCTGTAATTCAGAAATCCTCCTAGCCGAAGTGATTGCTAAAAGGAAGGCTGTTTTCCAGGAAAGAAATTTTAAGTTTGCAGTAGCAGAAAGGAGGTAGAGTGAGTTTCTCCAATACAAAGTTAAGGTCCCAGGCAGGGGTTGGAGCTCTCCTGGGTGGCCTCAAGTTTCTGGCCCCTATGAGGAACTGCTTGAGCAGTGGATGAGAGAAGATGGAAGGTTCTGTGTTATAATAAGCAGAAATAGCTGACGCGTGAATTTTGATGGAGGAGAAAGACAGGCCCTTGTGAAGCATCTCAGTTAAGTATTGTAAAATCAGAAGTAAATTGGACACTGCTGTGCTTATCCCTTCAGATTGATTCCAGGCACAGAATCCTTTCCATTTGTCAGCATAAGACTTTCTAGTACTAGGTCTTCTCACCTCCAAAATGATATCCATCACAGGTTTACTAAGGGGTAATTTAAGTGATTAGCTAAGCTGCAAGATTCAATGTTTGGAGCGCAGTGTGCAGAATTTGGTTGTTCTGCCGAGACAGTAAGGAAGGTGTCCGAAGCAGGTGCCATGGTGAAATTTGTAACAGGCTGCGTAGGAGTGGGTACCAGTGTTGGTGAGGCCAGTCTGGAGCAATCAAAATCATTTTTGGTTTGTCCTCTTTGACTTTTAGTAGAACTTTGGAGAGCAGAGGCAGAGAGCGAAAGGGATAGAGAGATAGGTTTTCCCAGCTGAAGGACAGAGCATCCACTTTCCAGGCTTTTTTGTGAGGAGTTCTTGTGCAAAATTTGTCCAACTGGTAGTTCTTTGGTGAGGCAAAAAGATCTATGTCTGGGTTCCACCATTTGCGCGTCAACATGTTGAAAATCCATGGTTCCAGTTTCGATTCATGTGGGTCCATGAGATTTCGGCTTAGTTTGTCTGCCAAAATATTCAGTTTTCCTGGCAGGAATTGAGATTGTAGTTGTACTTTATAGCTCAAGGCCGTGTTCCACAATGCTATGGCTAGTCTGCAGAGGGTGTAGGAATGTGTACCCCCCTGCTTGTTTATGTACCACATAACTGTGGTGTTGTCTGTCTTTACCATTAGTTGTCCTGGATGAAGGTAGTCCTTGAAGGCTGTCAGTGCATTCTGTACAGCTAGCATTTCTTTTTGATTGATATGAAGGTGCATTTGATTTGGGCTCCACTTGCCCTGAATGCACTTCCCTGCCAGATGAGCTCCCCCATGCATAGTCTGATGTGTCTGTAGTCAGGGTTTGGGCGGCAGGGGGTGGTGTGAATGGCAGTCGCTTGTTTTGGTGGCAGGTCTCTGCCCACCATAGGAACTCTAGTTGCAGGCAAGGAATGATAGGAATCATTGTTTCCAGGCTGTGACAATGTTGACTCCATAAACTTTTTAAGTACCACTGAAGTTTCCTCATATGCAGTCTTGCATATGGAATTAGAAGAATGCAGGAGGCCATGAACCCCAAGGCTTGCAGTATTTGTCTTGCAGATAGCAGGGTTTTTCTGGCCACCTGTTTGAAGTAATTCACCAAATGAAGTTGCTTTTCTGGTGTAAAGAAAGCCATCTGGGCAGTTGTATTCAAGCTTGCACCCAGGAATGTAATTTTTTGAGAGGGTACCAGTTGTGATTTATTTTCGTTTATGGTGTACCCTAGACAAGTTAGAACCCTTTTTACAAACCCCAGATGTTTTAGAAGAATGGCCTTGTTTTCTGCCTGAATTAGACAATCGTCCAGGTATTGATATATTTGAATATTTCTTTGCCTACAAAATGCAATTACTGGAGCCAGGCAGTTTGTAAATACCCTGGGCGCAGTAGATAAGCCAAAGGGCCATGCAGAGAACTGATAATGCAAGTAGCCTGCTTAGAAGTGGAGATATCTTCTGCAAGATTCCCCGATTGGGATATGGAGGTAAGCCTCTTTTAAACCTAGAGTTGCCAATCAGGCATCTTTGCCTACGATACGAAGAAACTGTTGAAGAGTCAGCATCTTGAATTTTGGAATGTCCAGAAAGGTGTTTAGAGTAGACAGGTCCAGAACTGGACGCCATGATTTGTCTTTTCTGAGTACCAGGAAAAGTCTGGAATAGAAACCTTGTCCCTTTTCCTCTTCTGGTACTAGTTGAATTGTCCCCATGTTTAGGAGAGAAAGTACTTGTTTCTGAGCCTCTGCCCACTGATTTGGGGGCAGGTCAAGCCATCCGTTTGGAGTTTGCAACGTGTGGAAATTAAATCTGTATCCCTGGGACACTATAATTAAAAGCTATTTGTCCTGGGTCATGAGTTGCCAGTTTTTTGCAAGAAGAGCCAGTTTTCCCCCCAAAGGGGCAGCTAAGATGCAAGTTTTTGGTAATTTTAAAGGGAAGTCATAGAGAATGTT
This sequence comes from Protopterus annectens, assembly GCF_019279795.1. Lineage (NCBI taxonomy): Eukaryota > Metazoa > Chordata > Ceratodontiformes > Protopteridae > Protopterus > Protopterus annectens. The sequence continues at coordinate 495,961,243 of NC_056734.1, forward strand.
TAACATAGGGAGGTGTCTTGTTATTTCCAGATTTAGAAGCGGAGGTACCCCATTGCTTAGTTCTGAAAGTCCCTTGGGACTGAAACTTGGTGCTTTTGGAATGTCTAGGTTTGGTTTGAGTGGCTCTGGAAGGAACTGGAAAGGACCAGTTCTTAGAAGGCCAGTGCCTACTAAATCTTGGAGGTTGTACTTGTAAGAAATCTTTCACAGTTTGCATAGACTTAGCTTTATCTTCTCATCTTATTTAGAACTTCTTCAACCTTATTGCCAAACAGACGGTTCTGCTGTAAAGGAGTATCCAACAATTTTGCTTTAACATGATCAGGCAGAGATTGCTCCTTAAGCCAAGCATGCCTTCTAAGCACAGACCCAGTAACAGCAGCCCTGCAAGAGGCCTCCAAAGAATCAAAACCACATTGCAAAATATGTTTTCCAACTTGTTCAGCTGAATGCAATAAATCCTGTAAATCTTTATTTTCCACACAGTCAGAAATCAACATAATTTTCTGTTTAAGCAATCCCATGATATGCTGTTGATATTTTAACATATGGAATAGACAGTTTAAAGCCCTGATTGCCAAGGTTGCAGAAGTTTAAACCTTTTTACCCCATCTATCCAGTGCCCTGGAGTCTCTATCAGAAGGAGTAGGATTTTTTGCAGTAGAAGCCTTAATGCCCTTGGGCCCCTGAGAAATTGTTTCAGGGTCCGCAACAGGATTTTTGAAAAGGAATTTGTGGGAGTCAGGAACCCTGTAGTATCTGTTTGGCTTACAAAGGCCGGAGGCAGGGAATCAGGGGCCATACTGGATTCTGAAAACACATCATCAACAATGTCTAGTACAGGAGGTATAGCCAAAGGCCTATGCCGAGGAAGAAGAATGAACTCCCTAAACCTCTTTTTGGATTCAGAAAAATCCTGACTTTCCCAATGGAAATGCTCCCTTAAGGTATGTAAAATTTCCCCAAAGGAAAAATCCTCAGGGGGAGAAGCAGAAGGAATGGAATCCTCTGCATTAGAGTCCTCATAAGTAGGTATGGACAAATCCTGTTCATTAGAAAAGTCAGAAGAAACAGAGTCCTGTTCAGAAGATTCATATTCAAATTCAGCCCTAGGCCTCTTGGGGGGGGGGGGGGGGTTTGACTACCCCCGATTAGAGTAATTAAATCTTCAACCATTTTGATCATTTGTTTTTTTAAGCATAGGGGCCTGAACATGTGGCCTGGGCATCGTTTTTTTTTTGACACAAACTGAGACTTTGACCTTAATACTGAAGGTGGTGTCGGTTTAATATACAAATCTGTAGGCCTGAATACACCCTCAGAAGCCAGTGCCTGCACAGCAGCTCCAGACCCATCCAAGGTAGATACATCAGCGGGTTCCATAGGTGAAGCATCTCGCGGCATACCGGACTCTGAATGGGTCTCAGTAGAGGCCTGTGAATCAGAAGTAGCGGGTATCAGGGGCTGCGAAAGTGCCTCAATGAGTACCGGCAAACTGGCGACTGGCTTACGAGACACGTCGTCGGCAGTTTTGGACCTCAACGGCCTGTCTCTGCCTTTTTCTTTGCGTTTTTTTTCAGTATTCCGGTAGTCGGATGGCTAACCAATGTCATTTCTGGATAATTAAATCGAGAACCGAAATATTTAGAAGCAAAAATGTACTGACGACAGATAGTGCGCTGATTAAATAAAACACAAAACTGACAGCAAAGTACGTCGTGGTCAGGGGCTAAGCAAAGAATACAGTACAAATGAAAATCCTTATGAAGTATTTGCTTCCCACAAGTAATGCAATTATTAACTTTTACTGACATCGGTAAGGAGCAAGAAAAAGTTTCCCCAACAGGGTATTTAGCTTTTAGTTGAAGACTTCGGTTCTGAAACTTGAAAACGAAAATTTCAGGAGTCGGCCGACTGGCACTTGCGAATTGCTTCTAGTTCGGGCACCGCGCAGCAAGAAAGACTGACGTAATGACGTCGGCTGCATGTTTTTGAAAATTTCAGGAGTCGGACGACCGGCACTTACGAACTGCTTCTGCTTCGGGCACCGCGCGGCAAGAAAGACTGATGTAATGGCGTCGGCTGCATGTTTTATACCCCTGACGACCTGACGTCATGGAAGAAGGGACAGCAACCGACGCAGGACCCAAGACTTTGTTACTCAGGCCGACTGTCAGCAGATTACCCAAATGTAATGAATGCAGCAGTGAAACACGAAGAACATCTGCTTTCCCTGATGCAGTAATAAGGTTAATTAGGAGGATATATGAGGGATTGGAGGCAAAGATTACAGTGGGAGGGTTCCTTTCTGATGAGATGTACCTGAACATAGGAACCGGGTAGGGCTGTCCTCTTTCCCCTTGGTTATTTGTTTTATATCTAGACCCATTGGCAAAGAATATAAGTGACTCAAAAATTCAAGGATATAATTGGTATGGTAATCAGGAAAAGTCACTTTCTTTGCAGATGATATTTTCTACCTGACAGAACCAGACAAGGACATTCAGTGTTGTGGAACATCTTTAGACATTTTCAAGTCTTTTTGGGATATCAAATTAATGAAGATTAAGCAAATGCTACAGCTGTAAACTATGTAACCACAAATGAATTGGTTCAGCAATACCTACATTTATGTGGAGAAGATAAAATCAAGTATTTAGGACTATGGATCATAAAGGATTCCGTTACAGCAGTTAAGGATATGTAGGAAGAAACTAAACAAAAGATAATACAAAAAACTGAGAAACTGGAAGCTCTTGTCCATGGATATGGATAGCAAGATGCAAGCAGTGAACATGTTTTAGTCCCTTTAGTTTTATATACAGGTCAAGCATATTTTCATCAACCAGAGGAGAAGCTGTGGACAAAAATCCAGAGTCGAAGGAATTTAACTGGGAAGGGATGAGGTGGGGGGTCAAGTAGGATGAGCTGATCCTTCTAACAAAACAAGCTGGTTTATAATTACCTGATATTTTACAGCTACACAGTTAAGGCCCATGTACATAAGACAAGCAGAAAGCTATAATTCAAAGTGGAAAAGGACGATGATGAAATGGGAGAGGGGAAATTCATGAAATAAGGAGAGAGTGGGAATCTGGATGCACACCCTTAAGATGAATAACAGCAACCATGCAAAACATTATATTCATAAAGTAGTAGAAAGTATTCTAAGAACTAAGCCAACACTAGAATGCTGAAAGGACAGCTTACCGATAGGGATGACTAGAACAGAATGTAATAGGGTTACCACCTGTCCCACTTTGCGAGGGACAGTGCCTCTTTGGGCAGTTGTGTCCTGCAAAAAAATTGTAAAAATGGCAAATGTCCTGAGATTTTAGGGCAAAATGATTTCCTATATTTTATGTAATAGTTGCATAAAACAGTTATTCTGTATCTGAAATACCTAAATGTTATAAGAAACAGAATAAGCAACTAAAATGCTACAAGAATAAGCTTTTATTTTGGCAAAAAAGTGACGTTCTGTCCTTTCTACTGGTCATGGGTATATTTCACCCTGCAAAATCTGATGTTTGTACCAAAAATGTCCCACTTTGGGCATTTGAAAAGGTGGCAACCCTAGAATTATGGGTACAGAGAATAGTCAAGAGGGGGCTGAAATTCACTAGAAAAAAATGGAAAAGGAATGAGCTATGAATAAGCCATATGAAAAGGGAAATACTTGCACCTCTCGCAGCATCTAGTTCACTCTGGCAGCACGTATGAGCTAATTGCCTCAATAAGGAAACGTTCGTACCCCCCGCAGCTACTAGTGTACTGCAACTATAAATATACATTTGGAGAATCTCCTTGGGAGCTATAGTAAGAACAAACAGTCTTGCAACTATAAACATACACTTAGGGAACCCCTCCTGGGAGCTATGGTAATAACAAACAGAGCCCTAAACTGAGACTGACTAGCTCTTACACAAAATATAAAAACATCTCCTGGACTCCTTGGCTGTTTCTATGTGAAAGGTAACAGCAGCAAATCCAGTCTCCTGCTAGCAAACAGCAAATCCAGTCTCCTTCTAGCAAACATAAAGGATGAACAGTAAAGTGATGACCCAAAAGATTTCATCCAGGATGAAAGTGTTGAGGGTGTCTAAGTCAATACCGGACCTGAAGGCTTTGGTTTCCTTTAGTACTAACAAAGAAACTGGAATAATGCCCTAATTCTTTTTGTTCTGATGGGACCACTTGGACTGCTCTTTTTTCTAGACAGTTTAAGATCTCTTTTCTTGTTGCACATTTCTGATGGAGTGTGCTGTTCAACAATGGAAAAGAGAAGCATTATGTGGGTGTTTGTGTGGAGTGGAGAGGTTAAGACTGTATATAAGTGTGAATATTACTTGTCTTTATTCACTCTCCAATAGGATGGACAGTCATGCAGGAAAGTCAAAGAACAGATGGTCCCAAATGCCTCCAGAGTGAGACAGATAATGCCTTAGTAATTCTGCTGCTGACTGATGGAAGGTAATCCATGGTCACCCTGCTTGTTGCCAGGTATCCTTACTACCGGGGTGGAGGGATGACTCTTCAAGAACTTGCCATGGAAATCTTATCTGATTAGTGGATAAGTGCCTGATGGAGCTGGTGTGGGGAGGATGGACATGCCTATCCTTGAGAGAAGGGTCAGCAGAATAGGGCCATCTTATGCTGCCTCTCCTTGAAGGAGGGGCAGCAATGCTTCAGGGAAGTCCTGGGGTGTGCATTCAGCTCACTATGTTTTAACTTGGTATCATTCTTCAGTAGGTGCACAGAAGAGTGCATGGGCATGAAGAGGCAAATTAGCCCCTGCAGTGACATGGGCAACATATCCTCACCAAAAGGGAGGGACTAGGGGCATAAAAGAGAACCACACACATTGCGGGGATATCAGAGAGGGCACAAGCCACCCCTATGGCTGCCCAAATGATACATAATGGTTCAGAAACATAAGGCAAAAAGCTTGCAAGAAAAAAATGTTGTTTTTTCCGGACTGTTCATTATGCTGCTGCCGCTGCTCGCCATGCCTAAACCATAATGGGCACAGGTTTTGTTCTCTTTCTCCAAATTCTCTAGGTGAAAGTCTACATAATGTCCAAAGCTTGTGGAATCCTACAAGGGAGGATTAAAAAAAACTGCTTTACTATTTTTGACAAAGTCCATAAGGTGGAAGAAGACATTGCTGCATTTTGCAATACTACAGCCTGACATTCAGAGTAAACCTTCAGAAGGATTAGCAGACAGTGCCACAGTGATGCTCAAGAGATGCAACACAACTGATAATTATGATTGCAACTTATGTTTTAAAGGTCCATCTGGCAGCTGTCTCAGTGACTGGTGCATTTCATCACCTAGGCCTCTCTAGAATTGAATCATATGGACAAAGTAATTTATGGCTCTGAAAGAAAAGTAGAGGATGCAAAAGCACTGTTTCAAAATGATCAGCAGCTATGGATTCCTTGTCAAAGGAATGAACTGCAAGGCTGTGCAGGAATGTAGCCTTTTTATGGGCTGTTGCTGCAAACAAAGCAATCAGGATAAGAAGTGTCAAACTTATTCCAGTGTTTAGTAAACCAGATAATACTGTCTGGTTCCCTCAACACTGGTGCCACGGTATCTGGGTTGTCTAAGCGTTGATGCCACAGTATCTGGGTTGTCTAAGCTGCAGTGATGGCTACTTTCAATATTTTCAACAAAATAAGGAACTACCAAAGAAAACCCAGTGAAGGACCACAAGATCTCTTGCAATTTCCTCTGTGGGGAACACACTGGGTCTTACGGAACCCCCCCCTCTTTTGCAGCATCATTTCTTAAACTTCCCCAAATTTGGGGTTGCATGATGGAGATGGAAGGGAATCAGCATCCCCCTTGCCACTTCCATCAGGTGTAGTGGATTACATTTGTGAATCTGTCTGCTTCCTCTTGCATGTTTTCTAGTTACCCCCCTCAGGTAATTGGTCAGAAGAGGCATGATGGGACAGCCCAGTGCCATGGCTGGATAATGAATTATTCTGCTGGATGACAAAAGAGATAGCTACTAGCCCAGTAAGAAACTGATCTACTCTCTGATTAGGAACCAACATTTGAAAAGAGTCAAGTGCCTAATTCAGCCAGTGTAGAGGAGTCTGCAACGTCAGACTCAAGGTCAGAGTGGTAGTCAAATTCAGAGCCAAAGGCATTTATTCAAACAACTGAATGGCAGATCTGATTGAGACCGGCACTAAAAGCAAAAAGCTTCATGCTAAGCTTGACTCCAATGCACCAGCCTCGATGTTAGGCCTGACGGGCCTACTAATGTTGGTAAAGTCAGCACCAAAGGTATCAACACTAGTGGTTCAGTCAACAGCTAAGTTATCAACATTTATAACTGAGGTCCACTGACATAAAGAACCCAGATATTGGCATCATCATCAGTTGATGTTAGTATCCTCAGGGCCAACAGGGACATATGTGCTGGTGAGGAAAATCTTAAAGACCTATTGCAAGAGAGCAAAGACACAGAAAGGGTCTCTCTCTGCCATGAAACTGTTGGGAATGAGGCCATCTACTGAATCTGAAGAATGGTGTCTACAAAACTTTCACAAATTCAGAGAGACACAAGGGGGAAGTCTTTGAGATAATCCACAGCTTAACTCCGTGAGAATTCTATGTCCTTTAGTAAAGTCAAATTCTGTGATTTAGTCAGCTTAGAAGATTTACTTTCTACAACTCAAAGTACCTTTAGGCACCATTTATCCCAGTCTATGTTTCTTGTTACATAGACCTGGACAAGAAGACCACAGTTTATAAGGCTTCTTTTTTAATTTATGCTTACAAGGTGTGGGGAAATCAGAGGTAATAATAATTGTTGGTGCCATAGATAATGTTGAAGGCCTTAGATACAAGCAATCTTTTGGCTCAGAAGACTTAATAGCCTGAGACAAAGTTATTTTTCATAAAGACAAAACTTCAGTTTATTTTATAGTGTCTTAAAGCATTATGAGTAAAACCCTTGACAGATTTCAAATGAAGTTTTAATCCCTAAACAAATTAACCACTATGAATGCTTGTCCTGGGGCAGAATTTTATTTCCAATCGTGTATTTTTTAA
>NC_056734.1:495973316-496095816 GCF_019279795.1 Protopterus annectens
TAACTGAACTTTATTTGAGGTTAATCAGAGTCTCTTTAATTGATAGCAGGTGTGTACCAAAGAAGACTGTATGCTGTAATTAAATCAAAATGTGCTTCAACGAAGTATTAAGTTAAGGGTGTGCACAAACAACAAAATATTAGTTTAAGGGTGTGCACACTTATGCAACCAGCACATCGTATGTTTTTTATTTTTTATATTTTTCCACTAACTGATTTGTTTTTCAGTTGAATTGTACAGATTATAGGTCACATTAAAGGCAGGAAAAGTTTTTTAATGATTTACTGTGGTCTCATTTTTTATATCACAAAAACCTGGCATTTTAACAGGGGTCTGTAAACGTTTTTTACCCACTGTGTATATAAGTGTGTGTGTGTGTGTGTGTGTGTGTGTGTATATATATATATATATATATATATATATATATATATATATATATATATATATATATAAATCTATATATATATATATATATATATATATATATATATATATATATATATATATGGGTCTGTGAGGCTGCCTGACTAGCCAGATAGAATTCTGCAGATAATTCTGTGATTTGTAAATATGAATGTAAACTACATGCTTCTTGTCTTAAATGTAAAGAAATACTGTTACACGTGGAACTGGAAATAAATGTGACAACAGTGCACTCTACTGACCAAAGTAAAGCATGTGGTGACCCTTTGAAGTAGACAGTGGTGCATGAAAGTCTAGATGAAGAAATTCTTTCTATTGTTTTAACCAAGAGTTAAACTGCTAGATTTAAACATGCAAATGTATTTTTATTGCTCTGTTCCAGACCAGCTGCAAGATAACAAAAGGGAGATGTTAAGAATGTAAATGCAGTTAATGCGTAGCCTGGGAACTCCACGAAAGTGAAAGAATGATGTAATGTTTATCAGAACTGTAATTTCAATTTAAACAGAGAGAATCAGAAGGCATTAAGAATTTTTGTCCTGATCATCCAACTCACAGCACTGCCTGTTGTCTTATGTAAGTTATCTTAGACTTGTGTTTTCTTTTAGAGATAGCTAGTAGCTAGAAAGATTAGACTAAGTGTTTTTCTGTGATGTCAGAGCTGTACTACTGAATTATTTTAAGTATTTCTGTGTGATCTCTGAACTCTTGACTAGCAATGACTGTGTAATAGAAAGTATTGTCTTGTGGTTTTAATTATTTATTATTAAATATTTTAAAACATTTTAACTGTGGCTGGTTTGTGTAGAGATAATTTAAGCTCTAGAGTACATTGCATATTTAGAGTTTACTGTCCAAGACACTCCAAATAAGCTTTGACTGATTAGTCACACTTCAAAATTGGATAATAATTTTGCACAGTAATAATTGGACACCCTTTTAAGGGCCTTTGGGTAGCTGATAAATATTAGCTGGGTGGTGGCAAGTGGTACTACTGTATAGTTTGGGTAAAAGGTGCACAGCTGGAGAACCTGTGCCAGCCTTACCCAGAAGTGTATGTATTGTTGTATAAACTCTTATCTCAAAGTGTGTATGTGTAAGCTACTTGAGCAGGGACACGAAGCACTGGTTGGACAGAGAGGGTGCTGGAGATTTTAGCTTGCCCAGCTGGCTGAGATCTGGACCCTATATAGCTGTGCCAGTAGGGAGTCTTACTAGGGACCTGGAGAGCAAGGGAGCGACCAGCCCTGGACTGACTGTGATCTCTGTGTGCTCTTAAGGGGAATTGCACTTTACTGTGTGTATTTGTTATCCTTTCCTCATATATATGAGACGCTCTCTCTGGTGTTAGTGGTGAGGATTGAGGCTCCTTGACTGCTGGGCTAGGGCATGGGCATCACAGGTTCTACTGCAAATAGTCGAATTCCCACAATCTCGAACTTCATATGGCCAAACCCCATATGATCGAGTTTGTGAAAGCTCAACCAGACTGCATGAGATCTGCATAGTATATTTAAGTAGGAGGGGTGCAGCCTCCCACATGGTGGGTGCAGGGGGTTCCCCCACTGCAAAATACTGACTTTACGAGTATTTCTTTTGTTTTCTGCCAGTTCAGAAAACCGGCTTTTGCGATAATGCACTTTCACGGTAGAGCAGTTTCGCTCTTATGGGTGTCGATGTTGCCTGTTCGAGATTTGGGGATTTCGAGCAAGCAACATAGACCCATATATATATATATATATATATATATATATATATATATATATATATATATAGAGAGAGAGAGATACATACGTACATACACACAAACACATACATACATATGTAGGACATCCGCAATTTGAAATGCAAGACTGTGGACATCTGTGCCTTCACTTTAAACAAAATCTAACATCAAGGGGGTACAGACAACAGATGTCATTGTATTGCTTCTTGTAAGATACCTGGAGGAGACATATGCCTGATGTAAAAGGGACTGTCTGATTCAGTTCTGTTTGAATGCCTGTGCTTACCCTGCACTGCTAGGGGAGCTAACACTATATCAGGAAACATATTAATGAAAAAAATCAATTAATACAAAACAATGACACACATTATACAGTGTCTTATAAGCTTATGGAACAAGTTGTCTCTTACAATCATGAGATGAGAGTCATACCTATGGAATAAACTTTCCCTCCCTTACAATCATGAAGTCTGTTGTTAAACATAATCTTATACATTCACAGATTGTTACTAGGCTAACAACTCAAGGGTCTTTCTACGCCTAGCCAAGTTTTCCCAAAATAATAATGATGTCCTGTATCCAAACAGGACATGGAGGTCCAGGCATTTATAAGCTTTCTCTGTCCATAAGGGACATGGGTGCCAGGCCCACTGTAAAATTTCCTATTTCCCATCCACTGGTCTAGGTTGTGCTTAAACTGGGTAATAGACAAACTCAGCTTCACATGCATGGGAGCCTATTCCACATGAGGGGCAGTCTCTGGGACACAACTGTTTCTCCAACATGTTCTTCTTTAAGTCATAGACAACCTTGTATTTCTGGTACTGCCTGACTTACAAATATGCAGGAGATTCATACACGTGGGGTTTGTGGATGCCTTGTAAGCCAGGCATAGATCACCCCTTGGCAATCTACATGAGACTGAATAGAGGGAAAGGGCTTTAAGGCACTCTACATAAGGCAGGTTTGTTATGCCTTGTATTCTTTTTGTAAGGAACCTCTAAGGTCACTCTAGTTGCTGTACATGCCTGGTCAGGTATATACCGAAGGAAGCTGTGTACTCTACGATTGATCTAATAAGGGTGGAGTACAGTGGGATAATGACCTCTTTGGACATAGATGACATTCACTTACTTTTAAGTTGTGCAACATGAAATGATTTCTTCACCACTGTGGTCATGTGGTGGTCGAACGTAAGGCTACTGTTTACGTGCATACCCAGATCCCTGACCACTAGGTGACTATTATGGGTGTATTATCAACACGGCAATTAGCAGGGATGGCTGACTTCCCAAAGGACACAATTATGCAGTTCTTAGCAATGAGTTTAAGACCATGCCTTTGACACCATTTGTTAGTCAGAGATAGGCCTACTTGAAGAATGCTAGTGTCTGCAGGAGAGTCGATGATAATCCCCCTGCTTGCAATCATCTGTAAACTTATTAAGCCATAAACTTTCAGCATTTGCTCCAATTTCAGAGAAACAGATGCCATAGAGGAGCAAGCTTACTACTGAGCCTGGGGCACTCTGCTAGTGACTGGCCTGTTGGTAGAGGTGGCCTCACCTATTCCGACCTCCTAGATCCCATCAGTGAGCCAAGTTGGCTTTCCAGCAGGTGATAAATGGTGTATACCCAAATTAATGAACTTGTCTACAAGGTCTAAACAGAGTATTATATCAAAAGCTTTGGTCAAGTAAATGTAAGCTGTGTGCTCAGTCCTGCCTTCATCCAATGCTTTAATGACATGCTCAAAAAGGTTTACTAGATTTAATAGGCATGACCTTCATTTCACAAAGCCAAACTGTGATGGGTCCATTGTTTGCAGGTTACCGGTATCCTCATTTATCATGTCCATGAGGATTCTTTATATAACCTTACACATAAGGCTGGTCAGACTTATAAGCCTGTAGTTACCTGGATAAGTGATTGGACCTCCTTTGTACAGGGGAAGAACTGTAGCCATTTTCCATTTCTTGGGCAGTTAATCTGACTGTAGGCTCTAGTTCAAAAGTGACTCAAGTGGACCAGAAAGGTCATACTTCATGCTACTTATTAAGCAAACCAGGATATCGGGGCCCATCGATGCAGTGTTTTTAGCCTTAGAAAATACACTGATGACCTGTTCCCTAGTAACAGTTGAGGGGATTGTGGTATGCAGTATTTCCTTTGAACTTCATGGGGGGGGGGGATATGAGCTGAATCTTTCAATCAAAAGGTTAACAATGGCCTCCAGGTCAGTGTGGGTGATACCATATACGATATGTTTGCTCATTGTTGCATACTCCCCGTAGGTTATGAATACAGCTGTAGAAAACTTTGTGGTTGTTGTCCTTTGCCTGAGAAGCTGTTTTTATTTTTCAAATTTATCCTTTGAAGTATTAATTAATCCTCTTAACTGCCTGTTTAGGTAGGTCAGGGGGCTTTAAGCATATATAGCTTTGTTCCTCCTATGCTTAGCCAAGATTTTTTTTTCTTTTGTTGTATAATCGATTGATATTGTGAATCCAGCAGGGTGGCTTGTCTTTTGAGTTTGTCTTATTCTTAATACAACAGGGCACATCTCTCTCTATACAGCTATCGACATGGCTGTACAGAGATTTTGTAAACAGTTCAGCATATGCTATGGTGTTCATTAGGTTTGGGGTACTTCAAATTTAGCCAAGGTGCTGCTTAGTGGAGCGAGGTTAGCCTTGGAATAGTTCCTAAAATTGTTTGGTTTCACTGCGTCCTTGGATTTAATGTTGGTTTCAAGCAATACTGCCTTATGGTCAGAACTGATGAGCGAAGACATTACATTGACTGAGAAACATGCCCCCCACCCATGTTCGTGAGCACAAGGTCAAGGATGTTTGTACCCCTCCCAAAAAGATGGACCAGCTATTCTATAATATTGGTATTAACAAAGTTTGGGAATCAATGGCCTTGTGTATTAGAACTGCTGCAGGATTAGGTAGTATGGGTTTCCTGGGACATGGATGGGGATATACAGGTTGCAAGTGTATGGTAAGAAACCCTGTTTATGGTGAGTTGCACATGTATGAGATCCAGTGGGTCATGCACTTTAACTAGTCTGAATGTGAGGTTGGGTTTAATATAGACAGACTCCTCCACCTTTAGTTCCTTCCTGTGCAGTAGCTGGTCTAAAGGTATGAAAAGCCTTAAAACCTTGCATTGCTGGAGTACTCTCCATGACTTTAAACTATGTCTACGTTATTACACAGATGTCTACATTCTCCAAGGAGCAGAGTTTCTTCTTAACACTTTTGAGATTAAGCAGTACCACCTTCAGATATTCCTTCATGGTTCAGCTAAGTCTGGAGGTTTAACAGTTTGGCATTGCCTAACAAATACACTATGGAATGGAAAAGGTCTTTGCCAATATCCAAAAGCCTAGAGTAAATAAATGCAGTCCATCCCTGGCTGGCAAAGCAGTGAGGTCCGTCAACCATGTTCTCCCAGGCTGTCAAATATTGTACCCTGCTGCCAGAAGCTAAATCAACTGATAAAATCAATCATTTTCTGCTGATAATGTCTAGTCATCCTTGGAGAAGGTAGTATGCTGCTCAGTGCTAGGCTTATAACTGGCTGAGACACAATCAGCAAGCTTGATCATGCCTCGCTTCATATAGTCAAGGGAGGTATGTGTCAGGTCATTAACATTCACGTGGACTATGACAGAGTCATATGGGTACCTGTGGTTCAATGACCTGAGTGCCCGTGTAACTTGACAGATCCTAGCTCCAGAAAGGCAGCTGTAACTCCCTCTTTACTCAGTCTAGTGAGGTGGATATCAGTGTGCCTCACTACAGATCACAAATGACCAGGAAATCTGGCTGTGCGCTGGTTTGCCTTAACAGTTTAGCAGCAGAGGCACTAGCTACAGTGTTAGCATGTGTAGCTATGGGTGGTATTTTACTGGAGTGCTTACGTGACAGCTGAGGACCCTTTTCTGAACTGTGCTGTGCAGCAGGTCTCAGTGTTTTAGCAAGGGTACCTGTAAGTACCTCACCAAAAGTGGTTTTATGTGTAGGGTCTTTAACCTGTGCAGTAGGTGTGGTGCAAGTATCACTGACAACCTCTACAGGATTAGTTCTTCTTGTATGAGTGAGTTTTTCCTCCAGCATTAAAGTTTACTTACATCTCTCACATACTTTATCTGTTTTAGTAACAATAAGTGGGTTGTCATTGTGTACATGAGGCAATTGCTACAATGCCTCAGAAAGTACAGTTTTGTACCTACCATAAATGTAGATGTCCGATAGGAATGCATCTGCAGTCCTTACAAATGGGTAGTCCTGTCGTCAGGCAGCCCGTCGGTCGGCCGGATTCCAAAGTCTGGGTCTGGCTTCGGCTGGTGTCGCACTTCACCCGACATCATCGCTGCAGTTTTTCGGGTATAAAGGCATCAGCCGACGCCATTTTCCTCAGTGTTTCTTGCCCCAGATGCCAGGTGCCCTCTTGGATGGCTAAATTTGGATAAATGCCAATGTTTCCAAATAGTAGAGAGCAAACACATAAAATAAGCATGTATGTACATATATACAAACAAATACACCATAATAGATCCCCCCCAAGCTAGCTGAAGGATGGCAAATACCCTAGGAGTACCACAGAGGGGAAGGTGGGTGGGTAATCCTGACTGCAGATGCATTCGTATCGGACATCTACATTTATGGTAGGTACAAAACTGTACTATGTCCTTCAAGGATGCATCTGCAGTCCTTACAAATGGGTAGAATACCATAGCTAAACTAGGGAGGAGGAAAAAAGGAGAGATTGTGGTGTAGTTAGGATCCCTTGCAAAACAGCAGTGGCAAAACCTGCTCGGGATCTAGAGTATAAAGGTAAATTGTAATGCTTGGCAAATGAATGCACGGAGGTCCAAGTAGCAGCCTCTATAATGTCCTTGGTAGCCACTCCTCGTAAGAAAGCTGTGGTAGTGGCTGTAGCCCTTGTGGAGTGAGGCCTGATGTTCTCTGGAGTTTTCTTTCCATGGTAGGAGTAACAAAGTCTAATGCAATTTCCTATCCATTTGGAGATTGTCTGTTTTGAAATTGGTTTTCCTTCCTTTCCTGTTGCATAAGCTACCAGAAGCTGGTCAGTTTTTCTATTGGACTTGGTCCTGTCCAGGTAGTAGCATAATTGTCTATGTACATCCAAGGTATGCAAGAGTCTTTCTCCCCTGTTCTGTGGGTAGGGGAAGAATGTAGGTAGGTGGATAGCCTGATTTAAAGACACTCTGGATACCACCTTAGGCATAAATGTAGGATTTGTTCTCATGGACACTCTATCTTGATGGAAGATCAGGAAGGGTTGCACTGCCATTAATGACTGTAGTTCAGAGACCCTTCTTGCTGAGGTGATTGCCAGCAGGAAAGCAGTCTTCCAGGATAAGTATTGTAATTCTGCTGTTGCTGCTGGTTCGAAAGGGGGAAGTGTCAATTTTTCTAGCACAAAGTTCAAGTCCCATGCTGGCAATGGTGGTTTCCTGGGAGGTTTTACATTTTTAATTCCTCTCAGAAACTGTCTGAGCAGAAAATGAGAGAAGACAGGAGGATCCAAGCTGTATTCTGCTGAAATAGCTGATGCATGTATCTTGATGGAAGAATAGGACAGGCCTGTATGGAAGAGCTCTGCCAAGTACTCCAGGATGTTGGCTATGTTTACCAGTGCCACATCTTCTCCCTTTGCAGTACTCCAAATGAGATATCTTTTCCATTTTGCTGCATAATTCTTTCTTGTTGAAGGTCTACAAGCCTCAAGGATTATGTCTTTAACCCTTTGGGATAAATTTGGGTTAATTGCTCTTATGTAATGTTCCAGGCAGTTAGCTGCAGAGTTTTCAGGTTTGGATGCAGGATGTTGTAGTTGTTCTGTGTTAACAGTAATGGGATCAGGGGTAGTGTCCATATTTGTTCCCGAGACATGCTCCTCAGCAATGGGTACCAATGTTGTCTTGGCCAGTCTGGAGCTATCAGAATGATCCTTGGACGTTCCTCTTTGATCTTCAAAAGCACCTTGTGCATCAAAGGAAGTGGTGGGAATGCGATGCTGTCAGGTTTTTCCAACTGAAAGATAGGAGTCCACCTTCCAAGCAAGTGGGTGGTACATCCTTGTGCAGAATTTCTTTAGCTGGTGATTGAGTGGGGATGCAAATAAGTCTATTTGTGGTAATCCCCATTCTCTTGTGATGGCTTTGAAGATGTCCGGATGCAGCATCCATTCGTGGGCATCTGTGATAGTTCTGCTTAATATGTCTGCTAGAATGTTTTCTTTTCCCGGTACAAAAATTGCTTGTAACTGAATGTTGTAGCTCAGAGCCACATCCCATAGGTCCAGTGCCAGCCGGCATAGAGGATATGAATGTGTGCCTCCCTGTTTGTTGATGTACCACATAACTGTGGTGTTGTCTGTCCTTATCATCAACTGACCTTCTTGGAGAAATGGTCTGAATGACTGGATTGCCAATTTTACTGCCAGTATTTCCTTTAGATTTATGTGCAGGCGCAGCTGGTCTTGAGTCCATAAGCCTTGTATGCACTTGCCCAGCATGTGTGCCCCCCAACCAAGGTCTGAGGCATCTGTCGTGATGGTTTGGCTTGGTTGACTGTTGCAGAAGGGCAATTCTGTGTTTGATTGACAGGCCTGAGCCCACCATAGGAACTCTTGCTTCAGGCATGGGATTATTGGAATTTTGGTTTCTAGGCTGTGCTTGTGTTGGGACCACAAATTCTTTAGGTACCACTGTAGCTTTCTCATATGCAGTCTGGCATGAGGGACCAGAATTATGCAGGATGCCATGAAGCCTAGGGCTTGTAGTACTTTTCTTGCAGTTAGATGGTTCTGCTTTGTTAAGTAGAGAGGTAGTTGCTCTTTCTTTTCTGCAGTTAGGAATGCCATTTGTTTTGATGTGTCCAGCTCTGCACCCAGAAAGGTTATTCTTTGGGATGGAATCAGCCTTGACTTTTTTATATTGACTGTATATCCCAGGGCTTGCAGGAGGTAAATGACTCTTTGTAAGTCTTCGGTTAGCTTGCTTTTGTTGTCCGCTTGTATCAGACAGTCGTCCAGGTAGGGATAAATTTGGATCCCCTGAAGTCTGCAATGAGGAATTACTGATGCCAGGCATTTCGTGAACACTCTGGGCGCAGTAGATAAGCCAAAGGGCAATGCTGAGAATTGATAATGCTCTGATCCTGCAAGAAATCTGAGGTATCTTCTGCAAATTGGTCGTATGGGGACGTGCAGGTATGCCTCCTTGAGATCTAGAGTTACCAGCCAAGACTCCTTGCCCAGCATGGGAAGAAGCTGCTGTAGGGTCAGCATTTTGAATTTTGGAACAATGAGGAATGTGTTTAAAGCAGACAGGTCGAGAATAGGCCTCCATTTGCTCTCTTTTCTTGGTACCAGGAAGAGTCTGGAGTAAAATCCCTTTCCTTGTTCCATAGATGGTACCTTTTCCACAGCTCTCATTCTTAATAGTTGAGATATTTGCTTTAGAGCTTCTGCCCTTTGAGTAGGTGGTAGGTTTGGCATTCCTCTCTTTCCTGGTAGAGTATGGAAATGGAACCTGTAACCTTGGTCTATAGTTTGCAAAATCCATTTTTCCCTTGTGATGCAATGCCAGTTCTTTGAAAATAAGGTTAGCTTTCCGCCTAAGGGTGCTTCCAGTTGTTCCCTGGTAGGTGGTGCCACAGCCAAGTCACTGTGATTGTGTTGTTGTAGTGGTGGTGGCTGCGTCCGTGCCTCGCTGGTTGTTACCTTGCCACTGGCATCCCCTGTAGGCACCCCTGGATTGGTTTCTGCCTCTTGAACGCCTATTCCTGCCTCTCTGTGTCTTAGAGGAGTCCGGAAAGGACCAATTCTTGGAGGGCCAGTTCCTGCTAAACCTTGGAGGTTGAACCTGTAAGAAATCTTTCACTGTTTGTACAGATTTCGCCTTCTCTTCCATCTTTTTTAGTACCTGCTGTGCAGGGGAACCAAATAAATTGACCTTGCCCATGGGTGCATCCAAGAGCTTTGATTTGACATGGTCTGGTAATGCCTGCTCTTTCAACCATGCATGTCTCCTGATAACTGTGCCAGTCATGGCTGATCTAAAGGAAGCCTCCAGTGCATCATAGCCACATTTTAAAGAATGGTTACTAACCTGCTGTATGTTATGTACCATTTCCTGAACATATTTTTTATCTAAAGATTCTTCAGAGGACAGCTTTTTAGTTAACTGGTCAAGCATAAACTCTTGATATTGAATCATATGAAATTGGCAGTTCAAAGCCCTAGCTGACAAAGTAGCAGAGGTGTAAACTTTTTTACCCCATCTCTCTAAGGACCTGGATTCCCTTTTAGAGGGGAGGGGGTTTTTAGTAGATGTAGTTGCTACAGCTTTAGGGCCCTTGGAGATAGTCTCTGGATCTGCAAAAGGAGCCTTGTATAAATGGTGATGAGTGTCCGGGACCCTGTAGAACCTATCGGGCTTAGCAGGGGCTGGATGTAATGAATCAGGAGCAGTGCAAGCATCATTAAATGCATCATCTACAACAGAAAGAACTGGAGGTATAGCTAAAGGCCTATGTTGTGGCAAATGTAGAAAGGTTCTAAGCCTTTTTCTGGAGTCTGAGAAATCTTGGCCCTGCCACTGAAATTGTTCCCTCATAGCATGCAAGGTTTCCCCAAAGGAAAATTCCTCAGGTGGAGAGGCTGAAGGAATGGACTCTTCAGCATCAGAGTCTTCGTAAGGGGAATAAGGAGCCTCAGGAGGGTCTGTATGTTCTGAGTCATCAGAGGAATCATCTGTGGATACTGGCTCAGGGGGCTCTGCTCTAGGCCTATTCTCTGGAGGTGGATGAGAGGTCCTGTCTGGATGAGGCTGGGATCCACAAATTAAAGAAATGAGATCCTCAGCCAAAGAAAGCATATGGGAACTGGAGCTGGGCCTGTGAGAGGGGGGTTTGGCAGGAACCGTTTTTGAAGCTTTGGCTGCTTTAGCCCTGGCAAAGGCCTTAATAGACATGGCTGCAGGAGGCCTAGCAGCTCCACGTGCAGGGGTTGAAATATCCAAGGGAATAGTGTCTGATAATTCCTGAGAAACCGCAACAGAAGGTTGGATTTCAGAAGCCGATTCTACCAGGTTAGAAGAGGCCTCGGTAGAAAGCATGGTTTCGGCTGAAGAAAGAACCGCTTGCTCGGTTTCGGCCGAAACAGAGACACTCGCGGTTTGCTCAACCGCGTTTTCGGCCGAAACCGCGGACCGCGAGTGTCGGTCCTTTTCTTTGCGTTTTTTGGTAATTTGTGTAGTCGGAGGATCCGACGGCATAATATAGGCAAAATCAGAGCCGAAAAACTGCTCAGCAAACTCTGACCGACGTCTAAGCGTCCGTCGGTTAAAAGAAGCACAGGCTAGACAAGCTGCTACGTCGTGGTCTGGGCCTAAACAAGGTAAGCAGTAGGAGTGGAAATCTTTATGAGGTATTTGTTTCCCACAAGTTAAACAGTTATTCACTTTTTCTGACATCGGCTGAGGCAAGAAAGAGTCCCCAACTGGGTACTTAGCTTTTTAGAAGTCTTCGAAGTAGTATTCGGTAGTAGTAATCTCTGGATCTGACCGACCGGCACTTGCGAACAGCTTCTGCTTCGGGCGCCACGCGGCAAGAAAGACTGAGGAAAATGACGTCGGCTGATGCCTTTATACCCGAAAAACTGCAGCGATGACGTCGGGTGAAGTGCGACACCAGCCGAAGCCAGACCCAGACTTTGGAATCCAGCCGACCGAAGGGCTGCCTGACGACAGGACTACCCATTTGTAAGGACTGCAGATGCATCCTTGAAGGACATCACCCATCTCAACCAGAATGGCCACAGAGAGTGCCTGGAAGTGTCTATCCATGGCTACTGATCTACTAATGAGCAGTGAGGGAAATTTAAATATTGAAGAGTTCAATAAGACAAGGAACTGATGAGCAACACTCAGCTATATGCAAACTAGATGCTCTAGTAGTCGAAAATAATCTGTCTAGACAGTAATGGTATTTTAAGGAAAAGTTACACTGCGAGAGATTGACACCTACACTGATTACAAGGGGGAATTAATCTACAAGGTATTCATGACTAGGTCTTCATATGCACAAGTGTGTGCATTTGTATGTATACACATGCACGCACACACACACAAGCTGAAAATCTCTGTATGGGATTAGGCAATCAAGCTTCTTGAAAAAAAATAGCCAATATGCCTGACAATAGAACCAATAAACCTATCTCAGAGTGTTAAGTCTGGGGGGCAAAGTAAATATTTCTCTTTCATTATTCACACATTTATAAGTTTCACTTGCAATTGTTTCTTAGATGCAATTTATCTTGTCCTCTGCAAAGCATAACAATAATGCTTCAAAGTAGGAATCAGGTCACTCCACAACAAGTATGACTCTGTCATTGTCCATGTGGGTGTGCATGACCCGAGACGCACCTCCCTGGACTACATGAAAAGAGACATGGTGGAGCTCTCAGATTATGTGGCCCAGGCAGGTATGATACTAGCCCTGTGCAGTATCCTACCGTCACTCAGAATGATACCGCAGTACAAACAAAAAATGACTGACTTCAACAATTGGCTAAGTTTCTGTTGTTATTCTAAGAGGATCCCGTGTCTGTCTGCTTCGGATAACATGACTGGCAGACCTCGATGCTTAGCCAGGAATGGGCTGCACTTGTCACCCCTGGGTTTCCAGGTACTGGCTAAGGCTCTTGCCACCCCTATAGTGCCTTTTTTGGTGGTGTTCCAAAGACCAAATTACCACAGTAAAAACTATAAATAAATGCAATCTGAGGGTCATGCTGCTCAATGCTAGAAGTCTAAATCTCCAGATGCACTCACTCGAAGCACTCTTCAAAATGGAGAACATCGGCATTTGTGCTGTAACAGAGACCTGGCTTAAAGCGGCAGAAAGTACCTCTGTGCTACCAGGCTATAACTCATTCCACACCTTTCGGCCCCAAAACATGGACCAAAGCTCCAAAGGCGATGGTGTCTAAAGAAATATGCACACCTCTAGACTAGTAGCCCAGTATAATGCATCTGAGATACTTCAGGTACAACTAACATTGGGTAAGACAGTGATTCAGGTCACAGCCTGCTATAGGTCCCCAACCATGTCCCAAGACTCTCACTCCACGTTCCTAAGCACCCTGGAACCTATCAAGGTCCAACCCAACACTTCTTACTAGAAGACTTCAACTACCCCTCTATCAACTGGGAAAACTACTCAAGCACCAATACACTGGCCCAACGCTTCCTGGAATTCATCAATTCCAATGCCCTGGACCAGATCATTCTGACCCCCACTAGAGGAAGCAACATCCTTGACATGGTTATTACTAACATGGACGACTGTTGCTCTACACCAATAGTCAATCCCTCCCTGGTCAGATCTGTCCATAAACCAATCACCATGGAAATCCACATCTCACCCACACCACCGTAAAGGTAACCACCTTAATAAACTTCTCGAAAGCTGACTTTGGACTCCTAAAAACAGAGGTGGCCAACTTCACGGCATCCATGCCAATGGAAGATAGCTGCATGACTGACAAATCATACACCAATGCACTGTACAAACATGTAGACAAATGCATGGAATTAGCCATGCCCAATAGAACCAAAACGCTCTCCTCCAAAAAAAGGAAGCCAATCTGGTGGTCCCCTGCCATTAATTAACTCTACAACAAAAGGAAGAAACTGTTGCAGAAAAAGGTGAAGTCCCAAGACTGGAAAAACTCCCTTATTAGTCTCAACAAAAAGTTGAGATCCCTCATCAAATCCTCTAAAGCCAGCTATGGATTGCGGCAGACACTAAACACAATCACAAAGCCTTTTATAGCTATATCAAGAACCTCGACAGCAATACCCAGATTTGCTCTGAGATACTACACAATGGTAACTCCTATACTGGGCCAACAGACATTGCCAACATACTGGCCGACAGAGTCAGTGCCAACTTTACCCCCCCCCCCAAAAAAAAATCACAATACCAGAAGAATGCTAGGTACCCATCATTACTGCAGCACAGGTTAAAGCTGCATTGTCCAAGACCAGCAATACAGCTTCCATGGGACCCAATAATATCCCTGACTGTGTTCTACATAAACTACAAAGTAAACTGGCACCACATCTGTGTCCCCTGTTCAGCCACAGCCTCACATCAGGCTTTGTCCCTACCAAATGGCACACTGCTACAGTCATTCCTCTCTGTAAAGGGGGAGTTACTACAGACTGGGAATTATCGCCCTATTAGACTGACTAGTCTGATATGTAGAGCTATGGAGTGCATCATCATGGACCTGAGTAACAAAGATATAGGAAATCTCCAAACTCTACACCCCATGCAATTTGACTTTGTGAAAGAGAGATCATAACTGCTCAACCTGACTTCTTTGAGTCAGTCACCAGGGCTGTGGATGAAGGTAAGGCAGTGCATACAGCCTACCTCGATCTGGCCAAGGCCTTTGATACCATTCCTCACTCAGGAATTATTGATAAACTCACCAAACTAGGCATCGACCCCTATATTACTAGGCTGGTTGCAAACTGACTCACAGATAGAACACACAGTGTAAAAGTAGTGGACTCCAGTCAGACTGCTGACCAGTCACGAGTGGAGTCCCACAGGGATCGGTCCTGGGTCCTCTCCCGTTCGGCATCTACTTCTCAGAAGTCCAAGTCAACACAAAGGGACTCTAGCTGACCAAGTTCACAAATGACTGCAAGCTGGGAGCCATTAATAACTCCTCAAGTGATGCAAACATCCTACAGAAAGGCCTCACTGAGACCAATGACTGGTGTCAAAACCATGGCCTTAAGCTTAACTCCAAAAAATGAGCCATCATCACCTTTGGTAAAATCTCAGTGCCCACTAATTACCACATCAATGGAAGCCCACTGAACACTGAAGGTGTTATAAGAGATCTGGGGATGCAAGTTGACAGCAACCTCTCCTTCGACCACCACACTGCCACTGTGGTCAGAAAGTCCTTCTATGGGGCACATCTCATTACCAAGGGTTTTGCATCCAGGAAGAAAGAGGTCATAGTCTCTCTCTACTCTACCCTCATTAGACCAATCATTGAGTATAATGCCTCATTTGGCATGTAACTCACTAGACACCTGCAACAGTTGGAGAGGCCAAAGAGGATCCCAGGCATTACACTTATGTCCTACATGAACAGACTCAAAAGACTCCAGCTATTCTCTGTCTCATATTGCCTACTTAGAGGCAATCTCTGCTTGACTTACAAAGCCATGTCTGACCCAGCTCTGTTAGAAATGCTACATTGCTAAAGAAATCCCAATCCCTCCACATCACACGCTCCGGAGCCCTCAGACTCATTACCACAATCAACAGAACATGCTGGAGGGACAGGTTCCTCACCCAGAGACTGTCCATGCTCTGGAATAGACTTTCCATACATGTCAAGCAGAGCAACTCGCTTACCCACTTCAAGAGAAATCGTGATGAGTGGATGGGTAATAGAAAATTCAGCCTAGTGATTACTCCAGTGGCTCTACTTGATAGAGGCACTGGGAACTAATGTCGGGCAGCATGATGACAGGGCACTTTTATGGGCTAGGCTTGTAAAGGCTTCAGGGCCATCAGTCTAGTACACACCTATGAACCAGTTACACTCAATGCCAGCAAATAATTTTCATACAGCTGAAGCCTCTAACAGAGCCCAAAGGAGCTGAAATCACACTGCATCAATTGGCAATATGGACTAAAGAAGTGTCATTGTGGATTACCAACAAAGCCTCATCACTATTGCAACTGCTACTTGTACATACTTGGGATTTTCCACTCCAGGAACAGACTTAGGTGGTCATTAGCATTCACCAAAATTTAGGCTGGCTCTATGGAACAAATGTAAGGAAATCAAACGGAGACCTAGGCAATGAGAGGTTTATCTAACAATCCCAGCACTTGAGGAACTAACTGGGAAGAATAGGAAATGCAGTGGTATTTTACAGGCTAATCTATTCTGGGGAGAAGAAACATTATAAAAAAGTGATGGCAGCCCTGGTGGGAATATTGTGGCATTATTCAGTGCTTACAGAATACTGCACCATGCACACACAAATGTTCTCAGCAATAACCACCGTACATCACTGCATGTGGGGTGTTGGGGAGGAATAGGTACTGCGTACGTAAATGAACCCCCTATGTCAAGGAGTAAGACACTGCGATCAGATGCCTCAATATCCTCCTTGGCAATGCAAAGGTTTTAGATTAAGTAGGGGGAGAGGGGCTGGAATGACTATTGGCAACTGAGATCGAGGAGAGGCACTGATGGCAGATAATGGTCTGCTCCACAGAGGGCCAAAAATATTTTTAAATTGGTTATATAATAATGTAGCAGACTGCTCAGCATAAACTTGCATACAACCTTTACTGCAGTCAGCACAGGCACCACACTCAAAATGCAACTAGCCAGCTTATATAACCCACTCCAAAGGGCATGAGACTTGTTTCCTACAGCCGTTACCACCAACACTGGTCAGTACTTTGTTGATTACAGTGTAAACCCACTGCAGCAAACTCCAACTTGGCAATAAGTAGAACAAAAATGTCAAAAAGGTCATTTGTTTGTTTAGTTATTTCTCTTTGTTTTGTGGGATAGTCCAAATAAGCATAAACTACTTCTTTTCAAAGGGAGTTCTGTGGAGAAAATATTCAGGTTCCTAGTAGAAATATAACAGGTTCATAGGTTCATACATAGGTACTAGGCTATTGGCCCTAGGGCCTATATAAGCCTAGCCAAAAAGGTACTCTGGCTTTTGCCACCCAAGAAAATTATTTTCCTGTGCCCCTGTCAAGCAGAGCCACAGAAGTGATCCCCGGGGTGAATTTTCTATTTCCCATCCAATCATCAAGATTTTTCTTGAAGAGTGCTAATGAGGAGCTCTGTTTGACATAGATAGGTAGTCTGTTCCAGTGTATGGGAAGTCTCTGGGACAGGAATCTATCCCTGCAGCATGTTCTGTTTATTGTGGTGACAAGGTTTAGATCCCTAGAGCGTGTAACTCGGAGGGACTGGGATTTCTTTAAGTGGAGCATGTCCAACAGCTCTGAGTTTGACATAGCTTTGTATGTTAGGCAGAGATCGCCTCTGAGTAGGCGATATACGACGGAGTAAAGCTGGAGTTTTTTGAGACAGTCTGCATAAGGCATCTGTTTGAGGCCAGTAATCCTCTTTGTGAGGTATTTCTACAGCCTTTCCAGTTGCTGTAAATGTCTTGTGAGGTACATACCAAAAGGGGCATTGTACTCTATATTGGGTCTAATGAGTGATGAGTAGAGGGGAACAATGACCTCTTTTTTTCAGGATGAGAAACCTTTTGTGATGAGGTGTGCCACGTAGAAGGATTTCCTGACCACTGTGGCGATCTGATTATCAAAGGAGAGACTACTCCACTTGTGTCCCAAAGTCTCTCGTCACACTTTCGGTGTTAAGTAGACTACCACCTATGTGGTAGTTCATGGGCACAGAGTTTTTACCAAAGGGGAAGACAATGCACTTTTTGACATTGAGCTTGAGGCCATGGCTTTGACACCAGGCATCTGTCTCAGTGAGGCCCTTTTGTAGGATGTCCACATTGTTAGGAGTTTTGATTATGGCTCCTAGTTTGCAGTCATCTGCGAACTTAGTTAGCCAAAGACTTTCTGTGTTAGCCTGTACTTCAGAGAAGTAGATACAAAACAGGAGAGGACCCAGGACTGAACCCTGTGATACTCCACTTGTCAATGGTCTGAAGTCAGATTTGGAGTTTGCTACTTTCACAGTGTGGGTTCTTGTCAGTAAGCCAGTTGGCAGCCCATCTTGTGACATAGGGATTTATACCAAGTTTAGTGAGTTTATCTATAATTCCAGAGTGGGGGATGGCGTCAAAAGCCTTAGCGAGATCTAGATAGGCTGTGTGAACCACCTTACCCTCATCAATGGCTTTGGTGACTGCTTCAAAGAAGTCTATCAGGTATAGGAGACATGATCTACCTTTTACAAACCCGAACTGTGTGGGGTCCAGAGTTTGGAGATTACCAATGTCTTTGTTTACGAGTTCCATGATTATACGTTCCATGGCCTTGCAGACCAGGCTCGTCAGGTTAATGGGGCGGTAGTTCCGTGGGGTCTGTCATGGCTCCTCCTTTGTGGAGTGGGATAACCGTCGCAGTGCGTCATTCAATGGGCACAAAGCCTGAGGTGAGGCTATGACTGAACATGGTACTTAGGTGGGGTGCCAGTTCATTCTGTAGTTCATGTAGAATGCAGCCTGGGATGTTGTCAGGTCCCATGGATGCTGTGTTCTTGGCTTTGGAGAGTGAGTTTTTTTTACCTGTGCAGCCGTGATTACAGGAACTTTTCTTTCTTCCGGTATAGAGATGGGCCCTTTAGGGGGTGAGAGGGTGGTAAAGTTAGCACTGAACCTATCTGCCAGGATGTTGGCAATATCAGTTGGTTCTGTATATTTAGTGCCATTGTGCTGTAACTCAGAGCAGATCTGAGTGTTGCCATTGAGATTCCTGACATAGCTATAGAATGCTTTACGGCTGTCTTTAGAATCAGTGGCAATTTTGTTTTCATAACTAGCTTTGGAGGATTTTATGAGGGATCTCAGCTTCTTACTGAGGCTGGCCAGGGAGTTCCTCCAATCATGGGATTTTACTCTTTTTTGCAACAATTTCTTTCTTCTGTTGTAGAGTTTGTTTATGGCAGAGGACCACCAGATAGGCTTCCATTTTTTGGAGGACAGCATCTTGGTTCTGTTAGGGATAGCACGATCCATGCATTTGTGTAAGTGCTTATAAAGTGTATTTGTGTAGGATTCAGCAGTCGTACCTCTACTGTCCATCTGCATGGGTGTCGTGAAGTTGGCTTTGGAGAACTTTTTTACGGTTGTTTCCCTAATGGGGGGTGGGGGCGGGATGTGGATGTCTAGGGTGATTAGCTTGTGGTCGGATCTGACCAATGAGGAATTGACCTCTGATGTGGAAAACCGGTCGCCCATGTTGGTAATGACCAGGTCTAGGATATTGCTGCCCCTAGTGGGGGTGTGGATAAGTTGATCCAAGGTGCTGGAATTTATGAATTCCAGAAACCATTGAGCAAAAGACTTGGTATATGAGTAGTTTTCCCAGTTAATGGTGGGGTAGTTGAATTCACCCATTATTAGGGTGTTGGGTTGTACCCTAATATTTTCCAGTGTATCAAGAAAAGAGAAGTGGGAATCCTGGGGCATGGTGGGGGGGTCTGTAGCAAGCTACAATTTGGATTGCGATCTTGCCCAGAGTTAGTTGCACTTGGATAATCTCGGATGCATTATGCTGAGCAACTAGCTTGGAGGTGTGAACATCCTTAATGAATATGGACACGCCTCCGCCTTGAGTGTTTCTGTCCAGGTTAGATGGCCAGAAGGTGTGGTATGAATTATAGCCTGGTAATGCAGGGGTGCTCTCTGAAACTTTGAACCAGGTCTCTGTCACTGCACAGATGTCGATGTTCTCCATTTTAAGGAGTGCCTTGAGTGAGTGCATTTTGAGGTTTAGACTTCTAGCATTGAGTAGCATTATCCTCAGATTTTGCTTGCTTGTACCTATTACGGTGGTGAATTTGTCATTTGAACCTTGCCTAAAAAAGGCACTAGAGGGGTGGCAAGAGCCTTTGCCAGTATCCAGAACCCCAAGGGCGACAGGTGCAGGCCATCTCTGGCAAAGCATCGTGGTCTGTCGATCATGTCATCCCAGGCAGACAGATACTGGATTCCCTTAAAATGACACGAGAAGCTTAGCCAATTGTTGAAGTCAATCATTTTGTCCTTGTACTGTGGTATCATTCTGTGTGATGGCAGGATGCTACTTAGGGCTAGGGTCATATCTGCCTGGGCTACAAGATCGAAGAGCTCCTCCATGTCTCTTCACGTAGTCCAGAGAGGTACGTCTCAGATCATTCACACCAACATGGACAATGTCAGAGTCATATTTGTACTTGTTGTGGAGTGACCTGGGTGCGTGCGTTATGTGGCGGGTCCTGGCACCTGACAGGCAGCTGACAGTAACTTTCTCCTTGTTTAGCCTGGTAAGTGGAACATCAGTGTGCCTGACTACAGCGTCACCTATGACTAGAGTGTTGGGTACGTTATGCCTTATGGGCTGTAGTTGAGTGGCACACTGAATTTGTGAGCTATGTGTCATTTGGGTTGTGTTGGTGGGTGGAGGTTGCTTGCATTTCTGCTTTGGAGGCCTTGGTTGTTTGGGCAGATTTTTATTGAGAGACTCTGTGAATGTAGGCGTGTGTTATGTGCTTCTGTGTGTCCGTTTTGGTGGTGTAGGTTATGAGGGACTATGTGATGAGTGTGGTGAGGTGCAAGTGTTTAACTTCTCCTCTTGACTGTCTAGTCCAGTCTTCGGTGAAGAGAGCTTTGCTTCCAGTTTGACTATATAAGTGCATCTCTCACAGGTTGTAGTGTTGGGTGGTAGGAGGAGAGGGTTGTCTGTGTACATGAGGCAATTGCTGCATTGCCCCAAGATGCCCAAATTCATCAGGTAGACAGGAGAAACACTAGGAGCTGACCTTTAGACATGCCTGGATAGGTGCTTATTTATTAAATACTAAAACCTGTTTTCCTCTAGACAAGTGAGGAAAGTTGAGTGCTGTAGTAATTTCTAGCTTATTTAGTGCTTACAACGAGTTCTGAACAAGTGCTGAGCTCAAAGAAACAGATTTGAGTGCTAAAACTAAAAAGCTGGCTAGCTGTAAGGGAAAATTTGAAGAGCAGACTTTATGGCGCTGGGAATAGTTTAACCCTAGTTAAGCAAGGGGGGGGCGCTCAGGAGTTTACAAAAAATCTGTATCTGGACTAGACTTGTTACGGGAAAGGGGGGGGGGACAAGCTTAGAATTTTTTTTCAGTAAAGTGGAAATGGAGAAAGCTGGAACAGAAGTTAATTCAAGGTTAAGAATCTGAGTGGGTTGGCCTTCACAAATGTTCTGTCTGTATTAGATTGAATGAACTAATAACACTAGACTGGGAAGAGTGTCCCAGATCAAATATACAGTATGGGCGGGCAAACTGCAAAGCCACCAAGTATAAGAACACCAAAACAATAGGAAGGGGGGGGGTGGGAAACTAAAACTATTACAGCTACTAGCTGTAGCCACTAAATGAAACTTTTAAACAGATCAAGGAGCAAGCAGACTCTAGAGAATGCTTTTAACTGCAACAGACTAGACTGGAACACGGAAACCTGAAAAAATCAAAAATGCACAGAAAAGCATGGATAGAGCGCTCACAAACAGAAAATACAACTCTCAGTATGAAAAAGCAGTTAACAGTTAAGTAAATCAGTAAACATGCAATTAGAGTAATGAAACAGTATATAGCAATGAAAAATACAATTAAAACAGTATAAAACAGTACATAAATGCAGTGAAACAGTTAAAAAGCTTTATAACAGTGCAAAATGTAGTAGATTAACTGTATAGCACAATTATAAGTGTTACAGAAGTGTAATTCAATGAAACAAGTGTAAGAAATAACTTATTCTGCTCTTGGAATCTTAAAGGGACAACTTCACCCACAGATTCAAAACACATTTATTTCATCATGGTTTGGTGTTTCCTACATTTTAACACAACTCTGGGACTATTTAAGGCTTTTTAGATATTTTATATGCAATTTCTGACTTTGACCACATGGGGTCTGGCATCTTGAAATAATTCTGACTGTTTAGTCTGCTCTAAGTATCACAGAATGCATTGTTTGTCTCCAAAAGAATTGCATCAGATCTGCCATGTTTTCCCTAAAGCTCCTGTCAGTGCACTGATTCACTGTTGTGTTATAGTCACCTACTTTTGGTTAAAATTGTATCTTTTTCAATGACTACTTCAAATATAAGCAGTGCAAATGCTACAGAACAGAACTGAAAAGTGCATTTTATTGCTCTTTCTTCTTAGAAATGCTAACTTGATTTATTTTTTGAAGGCTCAAATCTAGTTCTTCAAAGTATCTCCCCTCCCCCTTCACACCTACCTTCCCTAGCTGTCAAAGAGCTAAGGGTAATTTGACTTTGACCCATTATCTGCATGTGATTGACTGCTCACAGCAGGTGACCAGACTAATGTATTGTTTTCTTTTCAGCCTTTCCTTCCTTACAGTGAGAGACTTTTTTGTTGCACTCCTCCTGTCAAATTTAGAACCAAGCTCCATAGCACTGTGAATAATCACTGTTTTGCAAAGCATCAAACTCCCATTTATTTTTCCTTCCTGTTTGGTTAAACAGCTAACAAATGATGCATTATAAACAAAATATTTCACAGACTTGCATGACAGCACCCACATGCTTTTAAGTGGTAATTTAAGAAAATTACAGTATTGCATGCTTGTAAATCTGATGTAGTGTTGTCGATTAATTGTGACAGACATGTGCTTCTTATGTAAAAGCATGCAATTAATGTCTACGCATGGTCATTGCAAATTTATGCTCTTAGTTTTTGCAGCTGTTATTGTGCTTCTGCCTGTACTTTGTCACATATTGGTAGGGCTCTTCAGAAAAGTGAGATTATAGTTTGACATTTTTGCTAGGTTAAGAGTGGGCTGGGTAAAGCAGCTCTGACATCACAATGTGGGAGGTCCACTGGCTCTTCTATGCAGCATGCAAATCAGGTGGGGATTACATCACTTCGGGGGAGGAAACGTCCTGGTAGCTAGAGCAAGAGCTCTGGCAGATGTGGCATCATCATTTCAGAGCCAGGTAGAGGTTTTTCAGCTTGGTTTTCAAAGTGAAAGTAAAACAGTATGGAAAGGTAGGAAGTCTAAAAACAGTTGAATGGATTCGTTTTTAAAGCTGCATGGGTGATTTTTCGAAGCTGTATCAATGAACAGGGACTAAAGCAGACAGCAGGTTGAGCCATCTGCTTTAATATACCGTTGTTGTCCTTTAAGGAATTTCTGCTTAGTTTTAGTAATGAATTATCATCCATAGCCTGACAAACTGATAAATGTATACAGACAAGTCTAACTAGCATACAAATTAACAAGCCATGTTTACAATAAGTTGAAATATATCAATTAATATTTGCATTCATAGAAATACACAGTGCAGTAAGGTACATTTAGTAGCACTCTTCATCTTTCAGTTTAACAGACTGATTTAGTGATAGTAATTAATATGAGCATTATCACAGAAGAGGTTTGGGAGGGGTTGGGTTATAGGTCAGTGTACTGATTATTAATAAGGGAAAACAAGAGAGGAAGGCATAAGGTAAGACATGGTCTACTGCTGGCTTATATTGTCTTAATGTATGTTTTTTTATTTTTATTTTTTGTGGGGGGGGGGGGTCATTGCAGGAACAAGGCTATGTGGTCCGTGGATAATATTTGAGGTTTTTAAGGAAAAAGCAGTGCTGCTCTCATGTCTATGTGAATAATGTTCAATATTTTGGTAATAAAAAAAAAATACAGTGAGTTTCCATAATGACTATTCGATACGGTAAGAGACAGCAAATGATGGTCTTGGGATCTAAGAAATCTTTTTGGACTGTATTTAAAAATGATTACACTTAAGGCAGGATATTTACCCAGACTACAAAATATGTTATGAGCAGTTGTCAGGTGGTTGTAAGTGCAATAAGTTGTGAAGTTCATGTCACTGGAGCTAGTGAAATGAAGCACAGTGGTAATAAAAGTGTTGCTTGTTTGTTGCAAATTTGGCTATTTTATTGAAAAGTTTTTTATGTTTATTCAATGATGCCTTTTGTAAATTTGTGAGCATAGACACAGCACAAAGTAATTTTGGTGGTAAAAGAATCTGAGTGGCCTGTAATGGGGCTTGAGCTGTTAGGTGGGATTAATTGTGTATAGCACCTCCAGGTTTTTGGTTTACTTAGAACATCATGGTATTGATCTTGGTGAAGTTTAAATTGCTGCTCTATGATTACACCTGAAAGCTTGTTTGTGTTTTAGATTGGAGAGATGCATTTGTTGTGAAGACCATTAGTTTGTTTTTTATTCTGTTAAGATCCCTAAGAGCACAATGACAGTCTAATGTAGAAATACATTACAATACAGAATATAATACAAGAAAAGAATGTTAAAAGACTGTTTTAATACCTTCACTTTTCTGTGGTGTATTCCCTTGTCATCCTTTTCCAGCACAACTTTCCGAAGTTCTTTATTCTCTTTTTCTAGCCTTTCAAGCATCCGTTGATATTTAAGCTATTAAAAAGAAAAGGTAAAAACAATGTTCATAACAAAGCAACATAGACTTGAAAAATCATGGGGAAATTAAAGCCAAGCAATAATGAAAACTGATTAGCTGATATTCAAGTTTGTTGCAGCTCTTAGATCTACTACATTTTTTTTACTGATGTTACTTTCTTATATACAGGCCTCCCTACTCCCCCACTTCATCAGCGTAATGTTTGCCTAAGAGGCCTACATTTACTAGTGACCCTCGTCCCCCCTCCCCCCCAAAAAAAAGGAAGATGCTGATACCAGAACTGGCAACAAGTGGACAGGAAGTAAAGACAACAAACATCGGCATTCACTATCCATTAACGTAAGAAGACAAATATGCACAAAAGCGTTTGTCTGTAGGCTCCACTCGGCTAATCAAAAGAACAGCTCATATAACACATTGAGCTATGTCCTGATATATATACACACACACACACACACACACACATACATATGTATATATTTATAAACATGTATGTAAAGATGGATACACATATGCTCACCATACATATACACAACGCACTAGTCATTCTAATCAGCAATGCAGTTTAAAATCAGTCAGTTATTATCCAGTACTCACCCTATTCAGGGTCACAGGTGAACTGAAACTTATCTTATCAGGCTCAGGCTCCATCTCACGTGGGATACATGCACACTACCACTGACAAAGTGCTTCCACACTATGGCCAATTCGGAAGCTAATTCACTAACAATTTGTCTTCAAGATGTAGGAGGAAATGGGAACAGTCAGAAAAAAAAGCACAGGGAGTACTTAAGTGCCTCATAAAGGTAGCATCTCCATCCAGAAAATAAACTGGGGAGCCAAGGGTTGTGATGCTACTACACTACTAAGTTTATATGACTGACAGTATTTTTATAACAGGACTCCCTTTGAAGTAATTGGATCTGCATTGTACTCTACTTGGTCATGATATTTTGCTGTAGCATCACAGTGTGCTGCTACAGACATTAACTACAACATCACAATCATTACATTAAAATGTCAGACAAACAGAACACAACAGAGACAAGAATTATCCTGCATGAAGATATCTTTTTATTACACATTACGAGAAAGTAGTAATACCAGTGCAGATTACTTTTATACTTTGTCCAGAATATCACAAAACTGAGCATTACAACTTAATTTTCCTTTCAGATTTGTTATCTAACAGGATTTGCTGAAATCTCTGTCTTAGTGAATAAATCAAGCATTTTCCTGTTAAGGCACAGTCAAATCAAAATGGAAAAAAAATTCAGCTGCAACATATCACCTCATACTCATTCGGTTTGTTCACCTTAATTCAAATGACTGACATGCAAACAACCATACATGGAAGTGCTGCTTACTGTGGACTGAACAATCACAGGAAGTGCAGGTTTATCATCAACTACAACACACACACACACACACACACACACACACACACACACACACACACACACACACACACACACACACACACACAGATGCAGCAGTCTTTTACGAAGCAGTATTCAATCAAAAGCAAACTCTGTGCACAGAGATCATAGTTGCATTTTGGAAGGAAAGATTCTCATACATCCATGTGTCCTGAGGTATGCAAAACAACGGAGTGCATCTGCCCTGGACTCGCAAGTAAAGCAGTCTTCCCAGCTACCGACCATTACTATCAATATGCTAATCCATACAGTAAATTAATTTGCATGTTTGTTACCACGTTCATCCACATACAATGAATCAAAATATGTGCTACAAAGAATTTGGAGCACCCCAAAGCATAAACTCTGAAGGGTCTCAAAGGACAACTTCAACACTCTGAGAACACATAAAACAAGAAGAAAGAAATCTACTGCTTCTCCAGCACACCTCAATCCTACAAACATTAACACAATAGAGAGTCAATTATCCAAATTAACTGGGACCTAGGGTAGTTCAGATAATCAAATTGTTTGGATAATCAAACATATAATTGAACCAGATAAAAAACTGCTAAGTCTTATTTTTTTCTGCACGCAGGAATACACTATTCAACAATTCAGCGATTCCAATGGACAATAAAGAATATTTTTCACACACAAGCTGACTACAAGCTCAAAAAACATGCTCAAGCAAATACATACAATATTTACATATTCAGACTATGATTTTCCTAGCCAAAAACTTTGGGAAGCAGATTCTGATAATTGACGTCTCCGATAATCGATGTTCGGATAACTGACTCTACTGTACATAATATGCCTGGTAGGAAGGGATTTTCCTCATCGCTTCCTGTATTTCAAAAAATTCTGTGAATATATACATATAAAAATGAGAATGACAATTGCTCAAAATGCAGAACCATCGAAACGCAACTGATGAATGCCAGCATTTTATTTTTAACATTTGATTACCGGGAAAGTACGACTAGGAAAATATCCCGTTTTCAGAGGAGGTCCTGGGAGAAAAGCTCTAATATGATTACAGTTAAACTTATTACAAAGCCTAATACAGAAGAATGGCATATTAACAAAGTAAAAATTCAGCTTCAGTTCATACAGTGTGAACCTATACATACATAGTGACAATATTTAGAGAGCTATTAACAAACTGAAAAAGAACATTGTCAATATATAAAATATTCACCAGCTGCAGTTCAAAGAGATGACATTACACAAATAAGTACACTCTGTGCAACAGAAATTACTAAATATATAATTATATATTTTTTCTAAATACCCAAATCAACAAATACACAAAGGATTGCAATAAGAAAACGGTGCTCTTTTGCAATCTGTCAACTACAACCTATCACTAAATTCAGACCTATGCTGCCTGAAACAGTGGTATTGTTATGGAAAGTATTTTTCTAAAGGCAAGGTGTAGGGCTAGGGTTATGGTTAAAGTACAGTTTTGTACCTACCATAAATGTAGATGTTCGAGTGCTCATACAGCTGCAGTCATTACAGATGGGTTATCCTGCCGTCAGGCGGGTCCTCGGTCGGCCGAATTCCAAAGTCTAGGTCCGGCGTCGGTTGTCGTCGCTTCTTCCCTGACGTCAG
Organism: Protopterus annectens; assembly: GCF_019279795.1. Classification (NCBI taxonomy): domain Eukaryota; kingdom Metazoa; phylum Chordata; order Ceratodontiformes; family Protopteridae; genus Protopterus; species Protopterus annectens. The sequence goes on from NC_056734.1 coordinate 496,000,767, forward strand.
TGCGGCAGGGGTATAAAAGAGGCAGCCAACACCATTTTCTTCAGTTTTTCTTGCCCCAGATGTCAGGTTCCCCCAGAAGGAAGGCAAAACATAATGTTATGCAAACATGCAATGTAGATAAATCAAAAACAGTAGTTGCAAGCAAATACACCATAAAAGAATACCCCAAATAGGTTGTATGATAAAGGTGTTTATCATAAGGCCTGTCCTAAGAGGGGATGGTGGGAGGGTAACCTGGACTGCAGCTGTATAAGCACTCGAACATCTACATTTATGGTAGGTACAAAACTGTACTATGTTCATCATGCATACAGCTGCAGTCATTACAGATGGGTAGAATCCCAAAGCTAAGTAAGGGTGGTAGGCACTAAGTGGAACTAGGAGGGGCGAGGATGCCCTGCAGGACTACTGTGGCAAAGCCCACTCTAGATTTTGAGTATAGTGGAAGGTGGCAGTGCTTGGAGAAAGTGTGCACTGAACTCCAAGTAGCTGCTTCCAAAATGTCCTTGGTAGGGACCCCCCTGAGGAAAGCTGCAGAGGTGGCTGTAGCCCTGGTGGAGTGGGATCTGATGTATACAGGTACAGATTTTTCCATTACATGAATAACAAAAGCGTATGCAGTGGGCTATCCATTTTGAAATTGTCTGTTTGGAAATAGCCTTTCCTTGAGCACCTGTAGCATAGGACACAAAGAGCTGCTCAGATTTCCTGAATGGCTTTGTTCTGTCCAAGTAATAACGAAGTTGTCTGTGAATGTCCAAGGAATGTAGTAGTCTCTCCCCTTTGTTCTGTGGATTTGGATAAAAGGTAGGTAAATGAATAGTCTGATTCAAATCTACACTGGATACTACCTTTGGCATGAAGTAAGGGTTGGTTCGTAAGGAAACTCTATCCTGATGGAAAATTATGAATGGTTGTACAGCCATGAGGGCCTGTAGTTCCGAAACCCTGCGTGCTGAGGTAATAGCCAGAAGGAAGGCTGTTTTCCATGACAGGTATTGTAGCTCTATTGAAGAAGCCGGCTCAAAGGGAGGCAGGGTTAGCTTTTCCAATACGAAGTTGAGGTCCCAAGCTGGGACTGGTGGTTTCCGTGGGGGTTTTATATTTTTTGCCCCTCTGAGGAACTGCCTTAATAGAGGATGTGAGAATAAAGGAGGATCTGTATTGTATTGTGCAGAAATGGCTGAAGCGTGGATCTTGATGGAGTAGAAGGAAAGGCCACTGTTTAACATCTCAGCTAGGTATTGTAAAATTTGAGGTACATTTATTACCCAAGGATTCTGGCCCTTTTCTTGATTCCAGGAACAAAATTGTTTCCATTTGTAGGCTTTTCTAGTAGAGGGTCTTCTGGCCTCCAAGATGACATCCTACGCCTCCTTGGAGAGGAGCCTGTTGGGAAATTAAGGTATTCTCCATGCAGCTAGATTTAGAGTTTTGAGATGGCTGTGAAGGGTTTTGTAGTTGTGCTGGGACAACAGATGAGGGACTAGAGGTAGGATCCATGGTGGGGAGTGTGTCAGGCTCTTTAGGAGAGGATACCAGTGTTGCCGTGGCCAGTCTGGAGCAATGAGAATCATTTGTGGCCTCTCTGCTCTGGCTTTTAATAGAACTTTGGTCAGAAGAGGAAGAGGCGGGAAGGCATAGACTGTCAATGTTGTCCAACTGAAAGAGAGTGCGTCCACTTTCCAGGCCTGTGGATGATAGGTCCTTGAACAAAATTTTTCCAACTGATAATTTCTGTGGGTAGCAAATAGATCTATGTTTGGCTGTCCCCATACCTGAGTTATCTTTGAGAAAACTTGAGGATGCAACTTCCATTCGTGAGGGTCTGTCATATTTCTGCTTAAGTTGTCCGCCAGTGTGTTTTCCTTCCCTGGCAGGAATTGTGCCTGTAGTTGAATTTGCAAATCCAGTGCTGTGTTCCATAGGGTCATGGCTTGCCTGCACAGGGGGTATGAATGAGTTCCCCCCTGTTTGTTTATGTACCACATGACTGTGGTGTTGTCTGTCCTTATGAATAGCTGGCCTGGATGTAGTAGGTCTTTGAAGGTCATAAGAGCATTTTGCACAGCTAGCATCTCCTTTTGGTTGATGTGTAGGTGCTTCTCTTTTTGGGACCATTTTCCCTGAATGCACTGATCTGCCATGTGTGCTCCCCAGGCGTAGTCTGAGGCATCCGTTGTGATGATTTGAGTTGCTTGAGGTACACAGAAAGGGAGGCCTGTGTTTTTTTGGCATGCTTGAGCCCACCACAAAAATTACTTTTGAAGGCATGGAATGAGTGGTATAATTGTTTCCAAGCTGTGGCTGTGTTGAGACCATATGTTTTTTAGGTACCATTGTAGTTTCCTCATATGCAGCTTTGCACATGGTATTAGTAGGATGCAAGATGCCATGAATCCCAGAGCCTGCAGAGCTTACCTTGCAGTTAGTCTGGTGAAAGTTGCCATTTTGTTGAAGTATTGAGATAGTTGCCCTTGATTGTCTGGCGTGAGGCAGGCCATCTGGGTGGTTGTATTTAAGCTGGCACCCAGGAAAATTATCTGTTGATAAGGTATTAGTTTTGATTTCTTTTTGTTCACTGTGTATCCCAGGTAGTTTAACAGTTTTATTACAAACACCAGATGTTGCAATAGAATGTCCTTGCTGTCCGCTTGGATCAGGCAGTCGTCCAGATATGGGTAGATTTGTATTCCTTGTTGTCTGCAGAAGGCAATTACTGATGCCAGGCATTTCGTAAACACTCTGGGCGCAGTAGATAAGCCAAAGGGCAATGCAGAGAATTGGTAATGGGTTGAACCTGCAAGAAATCTGAGGTATCTTCTGCAATCTTGTCTGATAGGGACATGCAGGTATGCCTCCTTGAGGTCCAATGTTACCAAGACTCCTTGCCCAGCATGGGAAGAAGCTGCTGTAATGTGAGCATCTTGAATTTTGGCACCTGTAGATATGTGTTTAGGATGGAGTGGTCTAAGATGGGTCTCCAATCTTTGTCTTTCCTTGGTACCAGGAATAGTCTGGAATAAAAACCTTGATCTTGTTCTTTTGCAGGTACCTCTTGAATCGCTTTCATATCCATGAGAGCGGAAATTTGTCTTTGTGCCTCTGCCCTTTGATTTTGTGGCAGGTTTGGCAAGCCTCTCATTTTTGGAAGGGTGTGAAAGTAGAACCTGTAGCCTCTGTCTATAATGTCCAGAATCCATTTGTCTTTTGTAACAATGTGCCAGTTTTTTGAAAATAATGCCAGTTGTCCGCCCAAAGGTGCTGCCATTAAAGCTTTGTTTGGCAGGCATAGGGGGAAGTCATTGTGTCTGTTTTCTAAATGACTGTGATCTATCTTCTCCACCTCTTGGGGTTGGTGCTTGCCACTGTCTAGCTCTGTAAGATCCTTGAGGTTGTCCTCTACCCCTTGGGCGTCTGTATCTGCCCCTATGAGGTCTGTCCGTGGCTGGAAAGGACCAATTTTTTGAAGGCCAGTTTCTGCTGAAGCATGGAGGTTGTATCTGCAAGAAATCTTTCACTGTTTGCATAGATTTCGCTTTTTCCTCCATTTTCTTTAGTACCTCCTCAGCTTTAACACCAAACAATACATCTTTTTGAAGTGGTGCATCTAATAACTTTGCTTTGACATGATCTGGTAAGGTTTGCTCTTTGAGCCAAGCATGTCTACGTATAACAGATCCCGTAACAGCAGCTCTACATGAGGCCTCTAAAGCATCAAAACCACACTGCAAGGTATGTTTACCCACTTGCTCTGCTCCATGAAACAAATCCTGCAACTCTTTCAAATCTGGTTGTTCTGTTTGTGTCATTTTGCTTTTCAGCTGAGATAACAAAAACTGTTGGTACTTTAACATATGAAATTGACAGTTAAAGTGGCAGATGTATACACCTTTTTCCCCCACCTTTCTAATGCTCTGGAATCTCTCTCTGAAGGTAATGGGTTTTTAGCAGTAGAGGCCTTTATTCCCTTGGGACCCTGTGAAATTGTTTCTGGGTCTGCAGTATGGCTTTTATAAAGGAACTGGTGAGAATCAGGAACCCGGTAATACCTGTCTGGTTTAACAGGGGCTGGAGGTAAAGAATCTGGATTAAGGCTGGCTTCTGCATACACATCATCCAAAATATCTAAAACAGGAGGGATAGCCAGGGGCCTATGCTGGGGGAGCAGTAGAAATTCCCTGAGCCTTTTCTTGGAATCTGAGTAATCTTGGCCTTCCCAGTGGAAGTGTTCCCTCAATGTATGCAGGGTTAACCCAAAAGAGTAGTCCTCAGGGGGAGAGACCGAGGGAATAGACTCCTCAGCATCAGAGTCTTCGAAAGGGGAATAGGCATAATCCTGGTCCTCAGAATGGTTTGAGGTAATAGAAGCCTGGTCTGAGGAAGGGAAGTCTTCCTCCAATCTGGGTCTTTTGTCAGAGGGGGGTTGAGAACCCCTGATGAGAGTTATCAAATCCTCAGCCATTTTAAGCATCTGCTTTTCAGGCATGGGGCCTTGAGAGGAGGTCTGGGGACCCTGTTTTTTAGTTTTCATGGCAGCTTTAGATTTAGTGAAGGATTTAACAGAGAAGATGGAAGGCCTGAAGACGCCTTCAGAAATGGCAGGCCTGACTAAATTTTCAGTTTCCCCGCCAAGAGTGGCGTCAGTACCTGCAGTGGGAATGGAGACCGAGGAGCCTGCGATCTCGGGTACTGAAGTCACCGGTGAAATAGTTTCATCAGTAGTCAGGGGCTGCGTAGGTGCCTCGCTGAGAACCGGTAGTCAGCCTAAGCGTGGTCTCAGTACTCAGTGCAGACCTTGGATGTCGGTCCCTGTCTTTGCGTCTTTTGCTTAAAACTGGTGTCGGAGTATCCGACAACATGATATAATTAAATCTTTTGCCAAAATAATGAAGGGCGAACTCCGCCCGGCGCTTAATAGTGCGCTTGTTGAACCTAGCACAAAAACGTCAGGCCGAGATGTCGTAGTCTGGCCCTAAGCAAGGTATACAGAAAGAGTGGAAATCCTTATGCGGTATTTGCTTCCCACAAGAAATGCAATTATTAACTTTGTCTGACATCAGTCTGAGGCAAGAAAAGTTTCCCCAATGGGATACTTAGCTTTAAAGAAGACTTCAGCTGAAATACTTTCGTAAATCTCAGGAGCTGGCCGACCGGCACTTGCGAACTGCTTCTGCTTCGGGCACCGCGCGACAAGAAAGACTGGAGAAAATGGCGTTGGCTGCCTCTTTTATACCCCTGCCGCACTGACGTCAGGGAAGAAGCGACGACAACCGATACCGGACCTAGACTTTGGAATTCGGCCGACCGAGGACCCGCCTGACGGCAGGATAACCCCATCTGTAATGACTGCAGCTGTATGCACGATGAACATCATGCATTAGTAAGGATGACCTGGGATGACTTCACTGTACAGGCAAATTATTATCCTACATGTAGAAATCACTACTCTGCTATGCACCATGAATGTTATGCATTCAAATTACTGTGAAACCAATTGCATTAAATGTGTAAATTGCTTGCTGTCAAGAATGCTGAACATGTACACAATTATGCCTACATGGCTGTTCTGTATGTAATGCACTATACCTCCATGGACATTGTCTATATAGACCACTGTGCCATCAAGGATATTAAATATGCAAATCACTTAACGTCTACCATGCACCATGAATATCATACATTTACATCACTATACCAATCTGCCTATGTCATTTCATCATGAATGTTGTTTAGGTAAATCACTAAGTCTGTATGGCTTTTATACGTGTAATTCCCTATACCTCCATGGATATTTATATTCATAGTCCACTAAGCTACCGTGGATACTGTTAGTGTAAATCACTAAACCATGATAGATGTTTTATGTGTTAGCAACTAAACCTTCATGGATGTTGTAGATGTGGATACCTATACCTCGACAGACATTATACATGCAATTGACTATAAAACCATGGATATTACATAGATAACCCACTCTGCCTCCATGCATCAATGTATATCTATGGATGCTACACATACATTGCATATACATTTATTAGCCAGGTAAGCCCACTACACCCAAGTGTTCCTTTGTAGGGACAATCAGGGAGTACTTTCTGGTTAACTGATTTGTTAAGAGTCACACAGCAGGCAGAAGGAGGTGGAAAGAATAAGATTACCTCAGATCAACTTTGCCCACTTAAAATTTGAAATCTCTGCCAGAAAAAAAACTAAATAGAGACTTAGTTGACCACCTTATCTGATAACAAGGGAACACAGTGAGAAGAAACAGCAGAAAAGGCTGTGAAACAGACAAGGCCCCTGGTCAGGTTCAACCATTCAGCCCGGACTCTGAGAATGACAATTTAGGAAGGAGGGGCAGAGGGAGGGATGCTGAACTGGATGATACAAGACAACACATATCTAACACTGTGGTAAGTACATAGCTTTCACATTCGATACTGTCTTTTTCATCCGATTCAATGATTAGGACAGAGTCCCAAGTTACCAAAAAACTCTGGGTAGTTTCAAGGAAGGATATTCTGGAGTATTGTGGAGCCAAAGGATGTAAAAGATCTGGACTGTCCATCCAACTTGTAGTGCGACAAAAAGATTTGTACAGTAGACCAAGTAGCTTCAGCACAATTCTCATCTATTTTAATCCTACACAAAATGGCAGTACAGGTTGCCATGTTCTGGTAGAATGAGCCTTTGGTTTGCTGGGTAAAATAGGTCTCATTTTTTCATAAATGAAGGCAATACAGTTGATAAGCCATCTGGATAGTATTACCTTACAAACTGCTTGTTCGAATTTAGCTTTTGAGAAAGAAAGGAATAGTTGATCAGACTTTCGAGCATCCTTTGTCCTGTGCAAGCAAAACCTGAACTGATGGTGAAAATCTAACAAATGTAAAGTATACTCCCTTTGATTGAGAACTTAGGAATAAACATTAGAAGATTAGTGGTTTGACTGAGGTTTGCTTCAGAGGTCACCTTCAGAAGGAAATGGAGACTTGCTCCTGAAAGATACTATCTTTATGCAAAAACAAATATGGAAGTTCACAGGATAAAGCTTGCAACTCAGAGATCCTTCTTGTCGATGTGATTCCTAGCAAAAAGAGAGTCTAGTAAGAAAGAAAGTTTAGGTTTACTGAAGAAGCGGGCTCAAACAGAACTTTAGTTAGAACCTGTAGTATAATGGCAATGTTCCAAAAAGAACCAAATCCCTGACAGGAAGTCTTGGAAGGTGTCTTGCAAAAAGGCATTAGAAATTTTTAAGGAAACAATGGAAGTCTGATTCTAGCCCACAAGAAAATTGGAAATAGCTGCTAATTGTAATTTGATAACAGAAAAAAATGGATATTTTTTAATACAATTCTGCCAAGCAAATGAAAAACTGATGGAAGAGGAACTAAGAATGGGTTCAAACTTCTGAAACACTTATATGGTAACTCATATCCATTTGTTCATAGGTTCATAGGTAGGTACTAGGCTATCTGCCCAAGGGCATTTATAAGCCTAGCCAGAATGTGTTGGCTTTCGCCTCCCTACGATTTCCCACCCACTCGTCAAGATTTCTCTTGAAGAGAGTCAGCAAGGGGCTCTGCCTAACATAAACTGGGATTCTATTCCAGAGTGAGGGAAGTCTCTGGGACAGGAATCTATCCCTCCAGCATGTTCTGTTTATTGTTGTTCTGAGGTTTAATTCACTGGAGCATGTGGCTCCAAGAGATTTGGTTTTCTTGAGGTGGAGCATGTCCATTAATTCCGGGTTGGACATGGCCTTATAAGTCAGGCAGAGATCACCTATGAGCAGGCGGTAAGCAACCGAGTAGAGCTGGAGTTTCTTTAGTCGAGCTGCATAGGGCCTCTCTTTGAGGCCAGTGATCCTCTTGGTGAGTTACTTCTGTGGTCTTTCCAGCTGTTGCAGGTGTCGAGTAAGGTACATTCCAAATGGGGCACTGTACTCTCATTATGGGCCAAATGAGTGATGAGTAGAGGGGCACAATGACCTCTCTTGATCTAGAGGTGAACCCTTTCGTGATTAGGTGGGCTACATAGAAGGAATTTCTAACCACTTTGGCAATGTGATTATCAAAGGAGAGATTGCTTTCTACCTGGGTCCCCAGGTCCCTAATTATATCTTCTGTACTTATTGGATTACCACCTATGTGATAATTCGTGGGCACTTTGTTTTCCCCAAAGGGGATGACTATGCATTTTTTGGCATTCAGCTTGATGCCATGGTTTTGACACCAGAAATCTGTCTCTGTAAGACCCTTCTGGAGGATGTCTGTGTCAGCTGGAGAGTCGATTATAGCCCCCAGTTTGCAGTCATCTGCGAACTTGATCAGCCATAGTCCTCCCGTGCTTGCCTGTACCGCAGAGAAGTATATACCGAACAGGAGAGGTCCCAGGACCGAGCCCTGTAGGACGCCACTTGTAACTAGTTTAGAGTCGGACATGGCACCCGCAACTCTGACCATGTGTGTTCTATCCATGAGCCAGTTGGCCACCCATCTTGTGACATAGAGGTTAATGTTCAAGCTGGTGAGCTTATCTATGATACCAGAGTGGGGAATGGTGTCGAAGGCCTTAGCGAGGTCCAGGTAGGCTGTGTGGACTACCTTTCCTTCATCTATGGTCTTGGTAACTGTTTCAAAGATGTCAACTAGGTTTAAGAGGCAGGATCTGCCTTTAACAAAGCCGAATTGTGTAGGGTCCAGTGCCTGGAGGTTCCCAATGTCTCTGTTTATGAGTTCCATGATGATTTGCTCCATAGCTTTGCAGACCAGGCTAGTCAGACTTATGGGGCGATAGTTCCCAGGTTCTGTTGTGGCACCACCTTTGTGAAGCGGGATGACTGTTGCTGTATAAAATAAGACAAATTGAGGTTTTAGCGCTTCATCTCCTAGTAGAGACTTCTTCAGAAACAATGAATAGATTTTTATAACACTTAAATAGTAATTAAATACGATGTTCACACTTTTTAATTGAAATTTGTTTAAAGAAACATGCACTTGTTAATAACACCTTGAATCATAGAATTTATGCTAGTACAAATATTGTGTTGTTCAAAAAAATAATAAATAATAAATATATAATAATATAAGGAAAAGTATTAATTAATTCCATTAAATATTTTGTAAATTTTGTTATGTATTTTAACAGTTTTGCTGCTCACTTTCGTATTTGATGACTGTTGCTGTATGCCATTCTTTGGGTACATAGCCTGTGGTAAGGCTGAGTTTGAACAGTGAATTTAGGTGAGGGTTTAATTCCTTTTGGAGCTCATGTAAGATGCAACCTGGGACACCATCCGGTCCCATTGATGCTGTGTTCGTAGCTTTGGAGAGGGCTACCTGCGTGTCTGTGATGTCTGGGGCTCTGCATTCTTCTGGGATGGACACGGGCCCTTTTGGGGGTGAAGTTTGTACTGAACTTTTCAGCCAGGATGTTGGCAATGTCAGTTGGTTCAGTGTATTTTTTTGCCATTTTGCACTAGCTCAGAGCATATCTGCGAGTTGCCACCTAGATTCTTGACATAGCTAAAGAAGGCTTTGTGGTTATCTTTAGAGTCCTTGGCAATTTTTCTTTCGAAACTGGCCTTGGATGACTTTATTAGGGATCGTAGTTTCTTGCTAATATTGATCAGTGATGCCTTTCCTTTGTGGGATTTTGCTCTATCATGTAGTAGTTTCCTCCTTCTGTTGTATAGCTTATTTATGGCCAGGGACCACCAGACTGGTTTCCTCTTTTTGGAGGAGTGAGTTTTGGTTTTACTTGGGATGGCTCACTCCATGCATCCCTGTAGTTGCTCATAGAATGCACTTGTAAAGGATTCTGTGGTTTGGGCAGCATTATCCTTTAGCAAGGGGGCTTTGAAACTTTCCACCTTGGTCTTGAGAAGTGTGAAGTTGGCTTTTGAAAAGTTTTTCACAGTAGTTTCCTTGACTGGGGGTGGGGTCGTGATGTGGATGTCCAGTATGATTAGTTTATGATCTGATCTTAACAGCGAGGGGTTTACCTCTGGTGTGGAGCACTGATCCCCCATGTTGGTGATGATCTAGTCCAGTATGTTGTCACCTCTTGTGGGTGTGGTAACCAGCTGTTCCAGGGCATTTGAGTTTACAAACTCTAGGAAGCGTTGGGCAAAGGAGTTTGTGCTTGAGTAGTTATCCCAGTCAATGTTTGGGTAGTTGAAATCTCCCAATATCATGGTGTTAGGTAGGACCTTTATATTTTCCAATGTTCTCAGGAATGCTGAGTGGGGGTCCTGAGAAAAGGTAGGTGATCTATAGCAGGCTACGATCTGAAAAGCAGCTTTGCCCACTGTTAGCTGCACATGGATGGTCTCCGAGGCCTCGTATTGTGCTACTAACCTGGAGGTGTGGGTATCCATTTTGAAAATGGATACACCCCCTCCTTTTGTATTTCGGTCCGGGTTCTGGGACTGAAAGGTATGGTATGAGTTGTAACCTGGTAGTGCTGGGGTGCTCTCTGGAGCTTTGAACCAGGTTTCTGTTACTGCACTGATATCGATTTGCTCCATGTTAAGGAGTGCCTCGAGTGCGTGCATTTTGAGGTTTAGACTTCTGGCATTGAGTAGCACTACCCTCAGTTTCTGGTTTCTTGTGTTGTTTATGGAGGTGGGTTTGTCTTTTGAGCCCTGCCTGAAAAAGGCACTATGGGGGTGGAAAAGCCTTGGCCAGTATTTGAAAGCCTCAGGGTGACAGGTGCAAGCCATCTCTGGCGAAGCAGCGTAGCTTGTCGAGCATGTTGTCCCAGGCTGACAGACACTGGATCTCCTTTGAACGACACCAACAGCTTAGCCAATTGTTAAAACTGATAATTTTTTCTTTGTTAAGGTAAACCTTTCTGATATTTGTTTTTTTGTGAAGATAATAAAGTTAGAACAGCTGGGGCATACAGTCTGGCACCCTGGTCACTGATAAAATTAAAGAAACCATGTGGTCAATTTCAAGGTTTTTTGTCTTAGTGAGGCTGACCTGATGGGTGATGTAAGACTTCTGGATGAGAGTCCAACACTCAAAGTGTGGGTGAGGCCAGAGAAAGGGGAACCAAACCTGCCTGGGCCAAAAGACAGCAATGAGAATCACTTTGGTCTTGCACTTTATGGCTTTCTGCAGAAACTTTATCATCAGAGGAAACAGTGGGAAAGCATAAAGGAAACCCTGAGGCCAATTGTGGACTAGCGCATCCCTCAATGTCTATCCCTGTGGAGGGAAGAGGGAAAAAGTACCTGCTGTAGTTAAAAAGACTGCAGCAAGGTTGCCCTCAGTGGCTGAAAATATGTGTCGCCACTGTCTGATTGATGGACATGGGGTAGAAGAACAGATCTGCTCAGTTTGTCCACCAGAACATTGGAAGTTCCCATGATGTGCACTTTAGTAAGTAACAGTAAAGCATTGCCCATTGCTACACTCATGGCTTCCCAGCACAGTTGATATGAACAGGTTCCTCCCTGCTTGTTGATATACCAGACGACCACCATGTTGTTAATCTGGATGGAGATCATACCCTCAAGGAGGGAGCCCTGAGAGGCCTGTAATGCCAGACGGACTGCCTTCATCTCCAACACACTAATGTGAGGACTGGCCTCTGTTGCCTACCAAAAACCTTGAACAGTCTTTCCTTTGAAACGCCCCACCCCAGAAGGAAAGTGTCTATGGTCTTTGTGGCTACTGGGGGCGTGGGGAGAACGGTGAACCCCATAGCACTATGGAGGAAATCAATCACCAGCTATGTTTCCTGCATTTCGGTGTGAGATGTTTTGGGGTATGAAGGGAATGAGACATCAAGGACAACTGAACAGAAAGTGTTGACCATAGGACACTCATATAATACCTTACTTGACAGACTAGCGTGATAGAGGTAGCCATCAGGCCAAGAAATCAAACAAGTCTTGCTGGGGGATAGAGATGATGAAGCTACCTGATGCAGGGATAAAATTCTGGACTGCAGGAGACTGGCTACTTGAGTATTTGTCTTTAGGTGGCATCCAATAAACTCTACTGGCAGCATTGGTGTCAACTGTCTCTTGACAAGACTGATACTGATTCCCAACAGTAGAAATAGACTGAGCAAGAAGGCCCTGCACTGAACTAGTAGATCCTTAGCTGATGTATAAGGAGCCAATTGTTTAAATAAAGGAACACCTGGAACCCCTGCAGCCAGAGATACTCTGCTACTACTGCTATGCATCTGGTAAACACCCTAGGGGCTGTGATGAGACCAAGGGGCAGTGCTCTGAACTGAAAGTGACAGGCTCCCAGCTGGAAACAGCAAAGTGGTACAAGAGATTTCTCTTGATATAATAGTACACATCCTAGTGATCTATGGATCACATCCACTTGTCTTTCCTCAGAAGAGATATAATGGATTGAACTGTGACCATCTGGAATTGTTTCACTTAGGTCCAGGATGGGCCTTAGGTCCACCTGTTTTTTTGGGAACTAAAGACAACCTTGAAAGAACAAAGGGAATAATATAGCTTACGGTGATTATCCTCTGCAACCAGGAATCTTGGTTGATGGTCTGCCAGGCTTGAGGGTGCAGAGATAAATGCCCCCAACTGCCTCCAGAGTGTGGCAATTAGGCAACCAATCAGGAGCACCAGTAGGGTTTCTTAGTGAAAGGACCTTGAAAACCCTGGTTTTGCAGTCTACCTCTGTCTCTGGGTCGATGTCCATTAAAGTTACTCCCTACCTCCCTCTGTCTGGGGGGGGGGGGGTCTATCGAGAGAATCATCCAGGCCAAAACCCTGGGAGGTTTGGAACCATACCCTCCCCCCACCTTTCTGGTTTCAAGAGAAGGTCCTTTGTGGAGTGGAAAAGCGTATGCCAAATGCAGACACGGCTTGGTCTTCCTGCTCATTTCTGGTAAGTACTTTTTTCACTTTAGGTCCAAAACAGGTCAAATCATCAAAAGGGGAATTATTGAAGGATATTGTGAAGGCATCTGCAAAGTCGCACAGACGTATCTAGATGTGCCGAAGGATTGTAATGTCAGTGCCTGCTGCCCTGGATGTACCATCAGCTGCTTTTTACAGCAAGCACATAAAAACATTAGTCATAAATTGGGGGGTAGACAGCTGAGACACCAGTGACTTTTTGGATGTCTACAGCTAGGTTACCCAACAGGGATTCTGACTACTCTTTCACCATGTCCTTCTGGAAATGAGTCATGTGAGCCAAGCAGTTCAGCTGCGTGCAAAAGCTCCTGAAGCATATGAACATCTCTCAAATCTGTCCAATGCCCTAGATTCTCTATTAGGGAGATGAAAATATGTATTCTTCTCAGAGGGCAACTTCCTTGTGGCTGCAAGAAAAAAATGGCATCTACCACGGGATCCTTGCTACAGTGGGAATTATTCCAAGGGGCCATTAAAACTGTATCTGGTTTGCATGGGGTTGGCTTCACCACATCAGGTTCCTTCCACATGCACCAAGAAACTAGGTCTATCAGTTTATCAGTGGGCAGAACCACCCAGAAGGTGGGAAAGCCAGCCACCAAATGTCTCAAGGAACTTCAGAGGACCAACCCTCTCTTTGTTGCATTAACTCCAGAATATCTCCAAAGATGATGTCTTCCAGAGAGGATCACGGGGATCCCATTCATCAAAATCAGTGTCTTTGGTGACAGACTCTGGTGATGAGTGCATCCTATTAAAGGCCTATTTCCCAGGTCTCTCCTCTGTGGGAGTTTCCAGAAAAGGCTTGTAATCAGACTTCAGCTTGCCTGGCAAGAACCACCAAGGCTGAATGAGGCAGACTGTCTCTGTCAATAGGGATGAACGGACACAGGATCCACAGAAGGTTGGGACAGAAGCGAGTGGGAAAGAGACACCTCCTCTCTGGACCCGGAGAGAAATCTCTTGGATGTCTTGAAAGCTGAGGATAAAACTGGATCTGAACAAGTGCCCACTCAAGATATATCGGGCAGGTATGGAGTTCTCTCAACTCCGACATGGTCTGGCTCCGAAATCAATGATAGTGCTGAGCTGTCCAGTACTGAGTCACTGAAGGGTAGGGACGGCTCTGAAAACTTCACTGTTGACCTCGATCCCGGAACCTTGTCTCCAACACTTCAGGTTAGAGACTCATCCTAATCCAATTTGGCTGGAGTTGATAGAGTACAGAAAACTGTTGGAGTCAAAGTTGAAAGTGCTGGGGCTACAATATGTCTGTTCTATGGGGCAGACTCAGGTCTGTGGGCTTTGGAGCCAATGGCTGGATCATAAAAGGAGAAAGAAATGGTGTAGCATTATGGACCACTGCCAGAGCCACTATCGGGGTCGGCATCTGGAGGAATCCCCTAACTGAATCTGCATCCATAAGACCTTCCTCATCATTCTGTCAACATCATCTTTCAATAGACTCTTCGATGAACAGAAGGACCTGAAGGATGAAGCCACTGATGATGACCAAAAAGAACATCAATGCTTCTCTTACAGAAATGGGGAATGAAGCCTCGGACCTACAAGCTCTGGGAAGAACCACAGAGGGGGGACAGTGAATACATCTGATGAACCTCCAGATCCAAACATCTTGAAGTCTTAAGAGATGGACCCAATTGCTTGATGGCTCCTGAGACCTTTTTCTAGCTTCCTTTGAGCTCTTTTTCTACTCCTTTTCTTTTTCTCTGCTTTTATCCTCACCCTTCTCTTTCTCCTTTACTTTCTCCATTTTCTTGGATGAAAGAGAAAACAGAAAACACTGGGTGGGTGAACCTTCCACTTGGGCAGGAAAAAGCCCTTCAACACAAGCTTATCTTGCTCGAAAGAAGAACAAACTTCACAGTCAGTATCTAGATGACACACTCCCAAACAGCACACACATAAGGAGTGAGGGTCCTATGGCAGAATCTTATGTCCACAGTCCGAGCATTTTTTAAAGCCAGCAGCAGAAGGAAACAAAGTAAAACAGCAGCAGCAGTAAAGGGTATAATAATTATGCAAAAACTAATGCAGTTTCTACAGAAACAATGTACAATTTGACTATTATGTACAATACCAGAAAGTAGCAGAACTAAGATCAATATAGAAGCACTACTACTATAATACTTTTTTTTTATTTTGATTGTAAAGGGTAAGGGGAAGATTTTCTTGTTTTTAGAAAAAATTCAGAAAGCTTCTGAAAAATGAGTAAAAGGCTAATACACCTAGAAAACATATTAGAACTATCAAACAGATCACAGTGCAGTGAGCCAACCACGTCAACTAATTCAATATTAGGCACACTGTAGAGGCACCACCACAAAGGAAGAGCTGATAAACCCAGATAGCTTACAAAACTTTTAATACATCAAAAATGCAACAAAAGGAAGCATAAAGCGCCTTAACTAAATCACAGTCTTTTTCGTCCAAAGCAAATAGGACTTCATCAGATACATAACAAAAAAAGATATGAATAAAATTAAAAAAAAAAAAACAGTAAACACTGACAAAGGACAGCACCATGAAAGCCAAGCAGCTGGCAGTCTAAAGAAATTTATAACCTTGCTGCTTGTTAATAGAATAGATTGACCCTGACACCTGTAGAGGCCTTGTGAGGATAAAGTCATGTTTTAATACACTAGGTTATTTTAATGTACTGTTATTTGAATATATTTTTATTACTATGCTGAATGCTGATTGGTCTGTTGTGTAGTACTGATTAATTAGTTTAAGTTAATCTTGTATATATTAGACCCTTTCGCTGATTGTTATGTATCTGATGAAGTCCTATTTGCTTTGGACGAAAAACGCAGTGATTTAGTTAAGGCGTTTTATGCTTCCTTTTGTTGTTTTTGATTTATTAAAAGTTTTGCAAGCTATCCTGGTGTTTCGGTGCTTCCTTTCTGGTGTTGGCTCTACAGTGTGTCTAATAATGACCTAGAAAACATCAAAAAGTGACCAAAAAAGCATTGAAAATTAATGTATCCCAAGATGAAAATCAGAGCCCTTGAATTGTGAGTCCTGAAGGATCAAATGGTAAATTATATCTGAGATAAATTGGGGACCAAAAGGAATTATGGCTAGGAGAAGGAGTCACAACCCTGGATCCAAGCTTTTGAAAAGGTGCCAAGGTTGGAGCTGATAACTTAACCATTGAATGGGACAAAAAATAACATTGGATTATTATATTTATTTATATTCTGGGCAAGCAGGCAGGCTATAAGAAGCAGCACATCATTTGTTTTAACAATACTGCATGTGCCTGCATGCAACAAGTAGCAAACTAGTGGGGTGCAAGGGATTTCTATACATCTTTCTCACACACAAGCCCTCCAACTTTCAGTGAAGAGTGCACACTCTGAGTAAGGGAAGAGGAGGATATGATTACTATCAAACAGAATCAAAAGCTAAATGGTTAATGGCACAGCATATTGGATCAGGCTTACTGATTTCTTCACTGCACAACCCTGTATGTGGCAAGTGGTAAACTGGTGGGGTACAAAGGATTTCTACACAGCTTTCTCAAACACAGCACACACCATCATTACTATTAATCATATTATGGAATACAGTAGTAAATAACTTTATAAAGCAAGCATGTCCAAAATGAGAAAAAGGGGGTTGCTGCAGAAGACAGTATTGGATGGCTCAGATATTTCTACTGCAGGTCAGCATTCATCTCACTGGGGTGCAGGTTATATTTCAATATTAAAGTTTCTTGCCTTCTCAAAGCAGTTTTACAACCTATTATCCAGGTTCAGGTACAATAAAAAGTCTATTAAAATTGACAGTTTATAAAAAGGGCAAATGTAATAAGAAATCTGGGTTCATGCCTCTTAACTGTCCAGATTTTTACCTCATATTTTCATCTGATCCTCATAAAATTTGTGGTTTTCTGGTAAATCACTGAGGATTTAAGTCACTACATAATGATACACATTTGAATTTCATATCCTTCAGAAAACACGAGCTAACACAAATACTGTTATTCTTGCAACTTTCTAAGTCTATAAGAACAATATTTAAAATGTCCTTATTTTAGGCCTTTGTCCTCCCATTATGAGGCTTTGTCCAGATTTCTTGTGATAACGGGTTGAGATGTATGCCTGGATTGCAAAATTACCACTTCTACTAAGGTACCAAAAATATTATTTTTATAAAATGTGTTAACTTTATAAAGCTGCAATTTACTACAATTCTGGATATACAGTTCTTTTAGTTAGAATATCTTGGAATATGCGTTTGAACCACCTTTACAAAAATGTTGTGGATTTGGTTTTGTTCACACAGCCAAACAAACCCTTTGAAATGAATCTAATTTTTAAAAGCTCACTTTGACTACAGCAAAAACAGGAGAAAATGCTGCTGCTGTGGTGTAGCCACGCTCATTCATAACTTGTACTAGTGATGATGACTTCCCAACATACACACTTATTTATTTTATTTTATTTTTTTTCCATTTGCTTACCAGGTTAGTCCGACTGGACACAATGTGACCGTTTTCAGCAGAGGCCCAGGGAGAAAAGCTCCACATACATAGTAAAAAAATTATAAAAATAATAAATTAAATAAACATAGCTATTTTGTGCAAAGAGCATAGAACATATAAAAGGAGTAAAATCAGAGGTTTACAAATGATGCAGCATACAGAGATTAGAATACTGAAAAACAAATTAAACAATATATTATACAACAAATATACAACTGCATGAACATAAATTCAAAAGAAGCTTCCATAAACAAACATGGTCACAAACTAGAAATCATAACTACAAAGGTGGCCTAAACGGGTCTATATCATTTCATTGAAAACTCATTTCATTGAAGCTTAATTCACTGACACATATTCACTGAAAGCTCTCTTCACTGAAAACACATTTCACTGAAACTCATTTCGTTGAAAGGTATATATGGCCTTTTTCCCCACTGCTATGCAATCCTGGAGTTAGTATATAAAGTAAGGGGGGGTGGGGGGTGTAGCCCCCCACATATTGTAAATATTTTAAAGCATATAGATGGATACTTACAAGTGTAACCCCGCAAAAGAGCTCACCCTTTTACAATAAAACTGATACACTACAATTTGGAAAAATAATGCTTTTGTCTCCTGTTCAGCTTTGTTGGTGTGCTCACATTTTGCTTTTCTATATTTACAATTTAGGTCAGTTGGAACTGGTTTAAGAGAGAATTGGGAGTTGGTCTTATGGTGACAGTTTTGTATTTTGGGGGTATTTGTAGTAGTAGTGGGGAAATTGTTGAATAACTTTTGGATGAAGGAGGTGAAATAATCATTAAACTAGGTGGCAATATCATTGTTATCATCTTCAATGTTAGGATTTGGGAAGGCGATTCTGCCTGGTTGGAGAATGTGGTTGATTGTGGACCAGAATTTTTGGGATTGTTGTAGTGAGTTTTTGTAGCTGGATGCAATAACTGATTCTGATTAACTGATTCATCACTTTACACAAACCTAGAGAAAACAAGCCTGATTAGAGCTTACATTTTTATTCAGACTTGAGCAAGATGGAAGTCTAAGTGGCAAAAAATCTTCCCATAGCCACAAACTAAACTATACTAGTAAGTCAAAACTGGCACACTACAATTACATTAATTAAATTACTAGGTATGGGATCTATAAACTATTGAGGAGTGATCTCCATCCATATCAAGATAAAAAAGAGTTCATATCATCAAGAAAGAGTCTAACAACAATTATGAATGCAACTTAGCACAAAACCCACAAAGAACTAGAATTGGTTACTGATTCACTGTGATGTTTGGATATGTCTGTCATGGTTGAGAATAAGGAAGAATAATAACACAATGTTACTGTATCTGTTGATGTATAAATGGAACCCATTTCACAGGTCCTTAGATGTATCTTCTCCAGAAATCAGAATATGCCACTTCAAATCTCACATTTGGGAATATCTTTGCAACTGTACCTGTGTAGACGTGGAGTAAAGTACCAGCTACAAAAGCATGTAAATCACTGCAGCACAACAGTGCATCCCCATGTCAATGGGAACCAACTTCCTGAAAAATAAGTAATATAAGATTTCACTAGCCTAAATGAAGAGTACTCCAATAGCTGCAGCTGATGCAAAAGAGACATACCCAGTGGTAGAAGAAGGGCAATGTTGGCTCTTTACGGAGGACATTCTCAGAGGTTAATTGAAACAGAAAGAACATAACTGTTACATACATTAGGAAGCCTCTCTTGATAGCTCACTGGTAGTTTTGAGTCCCAAGCACCATCAGGGTGGATAAACTGGAGATTAATGCAAACACAGAGATGAGACAGCTACATCTGAGACAAATAATTTCCTAAATGTTGCCCAACACACCTGATCACGGGTGGAACAATAATGCTTGGTAAAAGTATGCAAAGAAGAGCAAGTGGCCACTGTGCAGATGTCTGCAATGCAGGCATCCATGAAGTAAGCTTTACTCCAGTATTTGACAATGGACAGTTAGCCATCTGATGGCAAAGAATAACAATTCAACTGGAAATCTACTTGGAAAGTGTCTGCTCTATGATGACAAGCCCTTCCCTCAACACAAGAGACAAATTACCAGTCCACCTAGCGAATTTCAGGAAGCCTGTTCAGGTAACACCTTGGCTGCCACTGTACACCCAAGATGTGAAGAGTCCTCTCTCTCCTGGCTTACGTCACTCAAAGAAAACCTAAAGGTAACTACATTGGTCTAAATACACCTCTAAAATTATCCCTGGAAAGAAATGAAGGCTCATCCTGAGAGGTATACTGTTCTTGTGAAAGTCCAACTAGGGTTACCTGTATGTAAGGGCTTAAATCTCTGAAAGCCTTCAAAAAGAGATGACTGCCACTGAGAAAACTGTTTTCCACGACACCTCACTGAGATAACAAGCACATACATTGGAAGGATAAGCATGTCAACCAATACTGGAAAATGACTCTTCGAAGTAGGATGGAACTGCTTGAGCAGCTTTGCTGCATCACCGTTCTGCTTTACACTAAGTTGTGATGCACAAAAGCAGCTAATATATGTATCTTGACAGTGGAACACTTCAGGTTCAAGTCACAGAGGTGTCTGAGATACATTAAGATCATCTGCAAGCAGACTAATTGGGTTGGTACAGGGTACCACTTCACAAGAATGAAAAATATTTCCATTGCCAAGATGAAAATTCTCTTGTAACCTGAATCATCTCAGAGACCCAGCCTAGCAAATCTTGCAAAATCAGAGGCTCGATATCAGCACCCATGTCCCTCTACAGCAGTGTGTCACCATAACAGTGGAGAACATTCTCAGCTTAGACTGTGACAGCTTTTTTGTACTGCTACAGCCTAATCCTCACCAATAAGAAATGACAAAGTGAAATGTGGCATTTCTTTATGAACTTTGCAATAAGGCATGGAATCACTGAGAATGGCAGGAATGTGTATGAATATCTCCCAGCTAATGAAGTAAAAATTTTTACTGTTTCCACCTTTTTGTCTTGATTCACACTACAGAAGCAACTAACATGTCTGCTATATCTGACTGAAACTATAAAGCTCTAAACATTTCCTCTCTCATTAAGGTATGAAACCCCGCAACTTGAGTATATAAATTACAGAGACATGTACTTAAATAACACTGATTATTTTAACACCTTTACTGAAGTATCACTTTAGGCAAAGCCAAACATGCATTTATATAAAAAAAAAAAAAAAAAAAACATATTGACGTGTTCCCAGTTACAAATATTGTATTCTTTTGTATAATTCAAACCAAAGGGTAAAAAGGTCACAGAGACAAACAGAATGTCTATACTTAGGACACACAAGGTCTTTAAACCCAGCCCTATCTAAAGCTAAAAACACTGCCTCCATGGGACCAGATGGTGTCCCAAGCTGTGTCATACGCAAGCTCCAAAAGGAATTAACCCCGCATCTTAATACCCTGTTCAGTCTCAGCCTCTCCACAGGATATGTGCCCAGAGAATGGCGCATGGCAACGGTGGTCCCGCTACACAAGGGTGGGGCCACAACTGACACTGGGAACTACCCACCAATAAGCCCGACCAGTCTGATCTGTAAGGCTATGGGGCGAATAATTATGGAACTCATAAATGGTGAGATTGGAAACCTCCAGTCGCTGGACCCCACACAGTTCAGCTTCGTCAAGCGCAGATTATGCCTCCTGAACTAGGTGGATTTCTTTGAGACAGTTACTCAGGCTATAGATAAGGGAAAGGAGATACACACTGCTTACCTTGACCTCGCTACAGCATTTGACACCATTCCCCATTCAGGTATTATTGATAAGCTCACCAGCCTGGGCATAAACCCTTACGTCACAAGATGGATCACAAACTGGCTCTCAGACAGATCCCATAAAGTAAGAGTAGCGGGATCTATGTCCGAATCCAGACCTGTAACGAGTGGTGTGCCTCAGGGCTCTGTCCTGGGGCCCCTCCTGTTTGGCATATACTTCTCAGAAGTACAGGCAAGCATGGAAGGTCTGTGGCTGACAGTTTGCGGATGACTGCAAACTGGGTGCTATAACAGAGTCTCCGGCCAACATGGAGATCCTCCAGAAGGGCCTAAATGAGACTGATGCATGGTGTCAAAGCCATGGTTTCAAGCTAAATGCAAAAAAATGCGAAGTAATCCCCCTTTGGAAAAAACAGAGTACCCGCAAACTACAACATAGGAGCTAATCCCCTGAAATCTGAAGAAGAAATAAGGGCTCTAGGGACCCAAGTAGATAGTCAGCTTTCCTTTGATAACCATGTTGCCAAAGTGGTTAGAAAATCCTTCTATGTGACCCATCTGATCATGAAAGGGTTCGCATCAAGATCTAAGGATGTAATGGTGCCCCTCTACTCTTCCCTCATCAGACCCATTATTGAGTACAATGCACCAATTGGAATGTACCTGGCTAGACATCTCCAGCAGCTGGAGAGACCACAGAGGTACCTAACCAAGAGGATTACTGGCCTCAAACAGTTGCCCTATGCAGCACGATTGAAAAAGCTAAGACTGTTCTCTGTTGCATACCGCTTTCTCAGAGGCAATCTCTGTCTAACGTACAGAGCCATGTCCAACCCAGAATTGTTGAACATGCTCCATCTTAGCAAAACCAAATCTACTCGAGCTACACGCTCCAGGGATATAAACCTCAACACAACAATGAATAGAACATGCTGGAGGGATAGATTCCTTCAGAGACTTCCCTTACTATGGAACAGGGTCCCGATCTACATAAGACAGAGCCCCTCACTATCACTCTTCAAGAGGAACCTTGATGAGTGGATGGGTAACAGAAAGTTCACACCGGGGATCACACCAACAGCACTACTAGATAGGGGCCAAGGGTACTAGCTGCTAGTACAAGGGTCTAGAAAACTACTAAAGGGGCGGTGAATACCGCACAATGTGGCTGGGCTAATATATGCCTTCGGGCAAATAGCCCAGTACCAACCTATGAGCTGATGCCCATAAGGATTTAAGCTAAGTACTTATGCGGTACTGACAAGGTCGAAACATACATGTCCACAGATAGTAGTGCTTGGCTTTATTGGTTTGAATGTAACCACAAAGACTTAAAACATATTAAAAAAAATAATAATTATGGACATTCAGAAGCCATGCATCTGAAACGCTCTCTGTCCTTAAGGGGGTCATTTACATGTATCCCATGGACCTCCATTACAGGAGGTTTAAGGTATCATACAGTGAAAACTGTAGCTTGGCTGAGTATTTCTTGCAATTTTTACTGAATGGTTTGTCTGTGTGTCTTTTTTTACCCTTTGGTTGGATGTTAGTTGGGATATTTTTCAGGTATCTTAATATTTGTGGGCATCAGCTTTAAAGACCCCATGTTTCTAAAATATAACCAGACTATCCACTTATGTTATGCCGACAAGATCAATAAAAAAGGCAGAAACATGCTTATCCACAGTAGGTGGGATTTGGCTTTATTGGCTTGAATGTAACCATAAAGACTTAAAAAGTAAAAACAAAAAAAGTCATGGATATTCAGAAGCATGTAGATGAAACGGTTGATGTCCTTAAGCGTATTATTTTCATTTATCCCATGGGCCTCCATTATAGAAGGTTTAAGTTATCACACAGTTTGGCTGAGTTAATTGCTTTTTTTTTTCTTTTGCATAAATATCATTTCAACATTGCATAAATTGATCAATTCCTACCTTCCTTTAAACCTCACTCTTCCTCCAAAACATAATTCTGCATGTACTGTTCTCACAATTTCCTTTTTTTCTATTATAATTTGCTCCTTCCCTTTTCTAAGGATTCCATTTCCTCTGTTACAACATCAACTACAGTTGGTTAAGAATTTGATTTCCATTTTCTAGTAACTGCTTTTTTTTTGGCAGCTACCAGAATTAAACTTAACAAGGCCTTACTATGTCTAGGCAATTCAGATCCTATATACCAGCTCAAATTTTCTTAGTTACACCCATCTGCACACACAATATTTCTGACAGCGTCCTCTGTAGGGAATTTAGTCTGCCAACCTATTAAACTCCAAAACCATATGTTCCTATTTGCCTTTCTTCTCCATCACACCTCCAACATCTGCCACCCACCTGAGGAAAACAACTTTGGAGACTGTTTGGGGTATAAAAACACCTATACAAACACTACAAGCAAAACTCTGAAATCTTCTAGACCTTGGGCAGCATACATACGTCCTCAAATGGTGTCCTTGTGAGTTGCTTGTCCAAGCTCTCTTCTCACTCTTTTCTAACCTCCTCGGATTGATTCCTGTAGTTACCAGGCAATATTCTTCCCACTAATTACCCCTTTTTAACAGCAGCTTATTTTTCTAGATTGAACTAAAACCTCTACCAGAGCAAGTCTTTCATTTAGGATTCCCCTATCCCTTTCTCTACCTCTATACTTGCATATCAATCCCTGACAGAGATGACAGTCTCTAGCCAGCAGTCCAAATGTGTTGTTGGCCTTTTCCCAAATAATACTGAATTTTAATCAAAACAGCACACAAACCACTACAACCAGCATTTCTGCCAGCAACACAGCTATCTCATCTGGTGCCCTCCACAAAGATACCCAAAAATTGGCAAACCCTCAATTTAAAGTTTTTATGCTGTATAATTTCACCATTGAATACAATATTGTATTGTAGTGTCATTTTTCTTTTGGCCAACAAGATGTCATCATTGTACAATTTACAAGGAAGCAAGTATAAATGTGTTTAGCTTCAGTTCATACACAGGGTTCATAGATAGGTACTAGGCTATTGGCCCTAGGGCCTATATAAGCCTAGCAAAAAAGGTACCCTGGCTTTCGCCACCCAAAAAAATTATTTTCCTGTGTCCCTGTCGAGCAGAGCCACAGAGGTGATCCCCAGGATGAATTTCCTATTTCCCATCTAATCATCAAGATTTATTTTGAAGAGTGCTAATGAGGAGCTTTGTTTGATAATAGATAGGTAGTTTGTTGGGAAGTCTCTGGGACAGGAATCTATCCCTCCAGCATGTTCTGTTTATTGTGGTGACAAGGTTTAGGTCCCTAGAGCGTGGAACTTGGAGGGATTGGGCTTTCTTTAAGTGGAGCATGTCCAACAGCTCTGGGTTTGACATAGCCTTGCATGTTAGGCAGAGACAGCCTCTGAGTAGGCGATATGTGATGGAGTAAAGTTGGAATCTATTGAGACGGTCTGCGTAGGGCATCTGTTTGAGGCCGGTAATCCTCTTTGTGAGGTATTTCTGCGGCCTTTCCAGTTGTTGTAGATGTCTTGTGAGGTACATACCAAAAGGGGCGCTGTGCTCTATAATGGGTCTAATGAGTGATGAGTAGAGGGGAACAATGACCTCTTTTTTCCTGGATGAGAAGTGTCACGTAGAAGGATTTCCTGACTACTGTGGCGATGTGATTATCAAAGGAGAGACTACTGTCCACCTGTGTCCCAAGGTCTCATCACACTTTCGGTGTTAAGTAGACTACCACCTATGTGGTAGCTCATGAGTACAGAGTTTTTACCAAAGGGGATGACAATGCACTTTTTGCCACTGAGCTCGAGGCCATGGCTTTGACAAAAGGCATCTGTCTCAGTGAGCCCCTTCTGTAGGATGTCCACATTGTTAGGAATTTTGATTATGGCTCCTAGTTTGCAGTCATTTGCGAACTTTGTTAGCCAAAAACCTTCTGTGTTAGCCTGTACTTCACAAAAGTAGATACCAAATAGGAGAGGACCCAGGACTGAACCTTGTGGTACTCCACTTGTCACTGGTCTGAAGTCTGATTTGGAGTCTGCCACTTTCACAGTGTGGGTTCTGTCAGTGAGCCAGTTGGCAACCCATCTTGTGACATAGGGATTTATACCTAGTTTAGTGAATTTCTCTATAATTCCAGAGTGGGGGATGGTGTCAAAAGCCTTGGCGAGATCTAGATAGGCTGTTTGAACCACTTTACCCTCATCTATGGCTTTGGTGACTGCTTCAAAGAAGTCTATCAGGTTCCGGAGACCCGATCTACCTTTTATAAACCCGAACTGGGTGGGGTCCAGAGTTTGGAGATAACAAATGTCTGTTTATAAGTTCCATGGCCTTGCAGACCAGGCTTGTTAGGCTAATGGGGCGGTAGTGGCTCCCCCTTTGTGGAGTTTGATAACAGTTGCTGTGTGCCATTCAGTGGGCACAAAGCCTGAGGTTATAATTGAACATGGTGCTTAGATGGGGTGCCAGTTCATTCTGCAGTTTATGTAGAACGCAGCCTGGGATGTTGTCAGGTCCCATGGATGCTGTGTTCTTGGCTTTGGAGAGTGTGGTTTTTACCTGTGCAGCCGTGATTACAGGAACTTTGCATTCTTCCGGTATAGAGATGGGCCCTTTAGGGGGTGAGGGGGAGGTAAAGTTAGCACTGAACCTATCTGCCAGGATGTTGGCAATATCAGCTGGTTCTGTATATTTAGTGCCATTGTGCTGTAACTCAGAGCAGAGCTGAGTGTTACCATTGAGATTCTTGACATAGCTATAGAATGCTTTGTGGTTGTCTTTAGAATCAGTGGCGATTTTGTTTTCGTAACTAGCTTTGTAGGACTTTATGAGGGATCTCAGCTTCTTACTGAGGCTGACCAGGGAGTTCTTCCAATCACGGGATTTTACTCTCTTTTGCAACAGTTTCTTTCTTCTGTTGTAGAGCCTGTTTATGGCACACGGTTACAAATGTGGTTGCAATAATACGCAAGTACCGATTTCTCTAATAAACCCCAACACCGGGTTCTGAAAAGATAAGGGGTGTTGATGCTGGAACCAAAGAGATTTCAGATACCACTGCATCTGTCTCATGTAGAGTCTTGCCAGGGGTATCCTGAGAATCATAGATGCCATGAGACCAAAAAAACCTGACATAACCTGGGACTTTTTAAAAGAATCCATGTTTTTATTGCAGAAGATACAGTCAGCTAAGGACCCATGGTGGGGGGTCGTCAGTGTTAGATGTGCACAAACACTCCATGTCCAGAGTTGGCAAAACAAGAGGCATGGTTTATCTGTAATACTAGGCTTACATTTGTTTTGTGAGGTTTTTTTTAATTATTTGTTAAGTTTAGCTGACTGGTTTCCATGGAAAATTTTCAGCTATGACCTATGGATATCACAACTTGTAAATCCCACAGCACAGTTTAACAGATAATGTTTTTCTTGTTGTTTTTTTACTTTCAGCTTTTTCCAATTAGGGGTCGCCACAGCGGAACTCCAGTCCACTAATGATTAGCAGTCGATTTTTATGGTGCCGAGGTGCCAGCCCGATGCCAAACCTTCAACGAAGGCACGCCCATTCACACATCTTTCGAACGCCACTCGACCGTGGGGAGGACATGCAGACTCTACACAGAAGGCTCTCTGGCCAAGAATCAAATGGGAGAGCCTCTTGCTGAGGCGACAACGCTACCGCTGCACCACCATGGCTTTTAAATATTCACATCACATACAAAGATTTAGCATTAAGCAAAATAGAGACATTAATTTATTTATGGGTGGGAGATTGGTATAATGGTTAAGGTGTTTACCTTACAGAAATAAGGTGCAGGGTTTGATTCTCACGTGGGGTGATTGGCTAAACTTAAAATAGTCCACAAGGGCAGTTAGCCTAGTACTAATCTATGAACCTATTCTCCATCAAGAAGACATCTGCATTCAGCTGCAGTTGATAAGCACTCCAGGAGCTTCACTTTACATACCAAGTGTCCAGTAATTTGGGAAATGAAATTAGGAAAAGTAATCCAGAGCATATGTGTAAGCCTGGAAAAGCCAGTTCACCAAACTGCAATAATTAACAGAATGGGTAAATAAGCAAAACCCCATATTGGATGACCATAGTGAGTAATGACAGCTAACTGATCAAAGACTCAAAGGCAATGATTTCAATGCAATGTAAAAGATACCAGCAAAAATTATTCCCTACAAATGATGGGTCGCCACTTTAGCTTTAATATAAGCAGTACTGCTGTCCATTATGGAAAATGTTAATAATTCTAGACAAGTTATATTCTATAAGCTGATTTTTTTGTATTTTACAGGTGTGAGAAGCTGATGAGTAGAACGTCATACTCAAATTAGATACTTTTCAAAAATTACTTCCTCAATTATTCAGAGAGAGTGTTAACAGTTGAGCTGTTTTGAGATTACCTACCATTAATTTTGTAACCTGACTGGTGTAATGTGAGAATGATAAAAGATTATCTAATCAAATTTCTAGGCAAATGAAGTGGATGGCATGATAACAGTGAGCTCCGAGAACAAAGATCTGCAATTTAGGGATATTCTAAAGATGAGGTAATGTTATAAAAAGCAACGAATAAGTTTTGTTGGATCTGATTCCAGTTTGTTTCATCCCCTCACTCGCATTTGGATTCCCAGCAGCTATCACCTGTTTGCCCATACCATTTATCCTTAAGTGTCCCAAGTACTATTCCCCAAGGCTAGGAATGCACCAATGGTGGGTTAGTGGAGAGGAGCAGTCTGCATGCAGCATCACCTATACTAGTTCTTCATGCTAGGGGATTTTCTGAAATGCTGCATTTGCAAACCGAAAAATAATCCCTTGCTTTGAGTAAAGACTGAACTGTGGGGTGATCATTGTGGTGTTCCAGAATGATTATGACATATTTACTAATTTTTGAGTCAATTATAAAGTTAATAAAAAAGAGAACAATGATGACCCCACAATACCCCTAGTGTTATCACAGAAGAAAATTAATGAATGAAAGAAAACTGCAGAATTTAGTACTACATTAAAAGTTTATTGCCTGGATAGCTTGTCGAGCAGTGTGAACTGAATTTTATGATAGGTAACTAGTCAAGCAAGATGCACATAATGGTCCACAAAATCCTGTGCGTTTTTTGGAGCAATAAATACAGTATTGGTAATACATTCAATGTCCATGTCAGTTAAACATATCCCTTTAAGAGTCCAGAGAGCAGTGTGGGTATCAAAGCCTGGCCTAAAATATGCTGAAAAGAAGACAGGATGTTGTATTTGTTTATGAAACAAAGGATCTACAGGCAGAATTTTTATTTTCAAGAATTGTAACTAAAGGAAAGCATTTAGTGTTAAGAAGTACAGTCATCTAGTGAGGCTGGTTTCAGCATTCATAACAAAAGGAATCAGACAATTAATTGCAATGATTCCGATAGTAGAGGAAATGTGCTTCTCTTTCTTAACCCTGTCCAATACACTGCTTTCCCAGCCACGGTGGACAGAGTTGTGCCTCAGTGTTAGCTTTGATCATATAGCTGCATCCACTGAAACCAAGAAAGGTTCACCTGCAGGAATTCATATACTAATACTTGCATTTCATAAGGATCTTATAAAAATAGTCAATTATATTGGAGTAGGGGGATAGTGCTTTAATCGTGTCCCTGAATGCCTGAATAATTGGAGGAAAAGTGGTAAACCTTAGGTTTTCCATGTTCAGAATTATAGCTTTTGAAAGCAAGACAATTCCTTAATATCCTACTGAGAGTACTCCATCATAATGTTGATAGTCTCCTTAAAGGATATATCCACCAGGGAGGATCACAAAGGTATGGTAAAGTCTGTATCACAACCAAGTCTGGATATGGTCAAAACAAGCCAGATCTTTCCCCTCCAAACTGGAAATGGATATCCTCTTTTGGGAAGGGTCTCTCTTCCTTTGTTCCAGCTGGTTAGGGAGGAAAGAGTAACTGTAGATGTTATCAAACTACTTCATGCTCTTCAAAAAATTTTCATGTAATCAAAAAACAAAGGGACTGATGCAGTCACTAGTGGGATTGATTTCATACAACTGGACATCTATGTAGCTGAGGGCTGCAAAGCCATAGAAAAAGGCTTAAACGCAATGGCTGAATAGGCATCCAGTTGTTACTCTACCAACATTTAGGGATCTCCGCTGAGAGGAAAGGCTGTGTCAAGAGCAAACAAAAGTCAGTTATATGTGCCAAGCCAGGTTCCCTGGTGGACACCTGGGAAGTACTGGCTCTCTCTGCAGCACAGATATAAAAATATTGAAAGCTTAGCTGGATGGTGATGCTCTGAACCTGCCGTCACCCTTGAACGGGCTAAACTAAGTGAAGACCATTAACACAGCAACATGGATTGAGAGTGGTGAAACTCATCTAGGTCTGGCACCCATCAGGACTACATATGACTAACAGGGTCTTTGAAGCAATATACACCCTTACACTAGTGCCTTAATTACTTCCTTCCCTGGTTTGCCCATCTTATGATACATTTGCTTCTCTCTGTGGAGGACTCCTTATTCATGGAAATCTCTATGGCTCAGTAAAGGCAGACACCTTTGCTCTAGTGTAAGGAGTTTTTGTGCTCAAAAAGGCTCAAAGATTAGAGTGTTTACACAGCAAAGACTATATGTTAATGGTCTTACAACATGTACAGTAGGTGGTCTGATGTTTTTCTCCTAAGCCAAAAAGGTAGTGGCCTTTGGGAATTTGTTTACCACAGGCACATTTGGTGACTTTTTTAAAGAAATTCTAACAAAAGTCTAGAAATCACAAAACTACAATCACAAGAAGCAAAGCAAGCTCTGTGCAGTATAATAATCAAAAATTGCTCTTCTAAGTAGCCTGGAAGCAACCAATGGACTCTTGCAAACAAGCAACTTTACACTTCCTGCAGCAAAAAAATAACTGAAAATGGAACAGATCATCCTGTTGATGTTCTTGGCATGACCACCAGCTGCTCACTGGGATGTCAGACTGCTCTAAAATTCAGGCTGGAATAACATAACTCTGCCTGTGACTAACACCCATATATTAGGGCTTTTGTTGTGGTAGTAATCTTTACTATAACAACTAGCCACAGTAAAACAATGAAACATAAAACATGAATCAAGAAAGCCAGAGCTACAAATTCTGTGAGATGGCAGAAGACAAAATGGAATAATGTTAGAAAACATGGGGCACTACACAAAACTATGGAAGACCACAGCATAGAAGCCCTTCTTCCTCTGTGAGTGAAATATGTCCAGGTTTGGTGAAACGTGAATGGAAATGGACAGCCAGCAGACTAACGTTACAATCAAGAGACCACAGACATAAGAGGCCAAGTACTACTTACTGTTTGCAATGCTGTATGACTTACAGTTTGCACTGCAGTATGAAAGAGAATCTCCTCTGTATCTTCAAGAAAAAGAACTATTACAAATTTAAGAGAAGATTGCATATTTTTACAGAGATGGCAAAAGAACACACTTAAATGTCTGTTAAAAAGATAATGGCCTCAGATGAATTCCGTATCAGATACCTTGCTGTACCCCTCCCAAAATCCTACTACAGCCAATCAATTACAAACCAATCACTGGAAAAGCTCCTGGCATAGCGAAAAAAATACATTTTCAAAATGGACTGCTCAACATCAAGTTGCAAGTAGTGACAAACCTTCCATAATTGGCATAACTGGCCAATCAGGAAAATACCAGGATCTGCCAGACTGCTAATATTTCAAAAGGGAGAACTTCCCCGAAACAAGTACCTTGAGTCTCTAATTACATGTCTAACAAAACCAGAGAATATTTAAAGGGAAACTAGTCAGGTGACTCCCCCTGCCTCCTCAAATTCTCTATGACAGTTACTAACCAATCAAAAGTTGCTAGCGAACATGGTTATACAGGAGGAGGTTGGGAATAGATGCCCTGCTGTGAAAGGGATAACCTACACAGCAACAAACCCTCCTGCAAGGACTATATAGCTGTGGCACCTGAATAGGTTGAATCTGCCCATATAGTGGCCAGTTTCCACCCAGAGGAAACTGCACTTTCACAATATACTTTTGGCAGCTGTAGAAGATGACAACAATCAAATTGTTTTCAATGATTTAAATGTTTATCATCTATGCTAGTATGTACTGTCTGATAAAGATAAAAATTCACATAAATATAATTTTGTCAGAATAAATCCTACATAAATAAGGTATATTCTTTGCACATGCCTAGAAATGCAGCCATATTAAAGCAGGCCTATATACTCATTTTATACTTCACATTTTACATGAAGTTTTAGTAAGGGCAATTTCAATAGAAAGAATGTTTCAATGAAGGATATAAATGAACTCAGAGAAATAACCGTTATGTGGCTAAAGTACGGATAAGGATGAGATGAGCTAACAGTGTGTGCAGAACATTTTATTACAAAGAAAGATCACAGAAAGGCACCTGTGATAATATCTTGTTTAGACGATACAAGGCTTGAGAACCAGGGTTAAGGAGGTGCGTACAACTTGAAGGAAATTTACAAGACCTTAGTATTGAGAGAAATACTTTCAAGACAGAAGTCAGTTCAGATACCCAGAAGATTGAGTACAGAAGTCAGCTCAAATGCCCAGCAGTTCAGATATTCAGAAATCAGTTCTGATGTCCAGAAACTACAGAAAAAGTACAGTTGTGTACACTTACCATAAATGTAGTTGTTCGAGTGTATTCACTGTTGCAGTCATTACATTTGGGTTATCCTGCTGGCAGGTTGCCCTCAGTTGGCCTGAATTTCAAAGTCTTGGGTCCTGCGTCGGTTGCTGTTGCCTCTTCCCTGACGACAGGTCGTCAAGGGTATAAAAGATGCAGCCGACGCCATTTTCTTCAGTTTTTCTTGCCCCAGATGTCAGGTGCCCCCAAAAGGGTAGGCTAAAAATATGTAAATAAAACATACATGCACCAAAATAAGTTTTACCTTCATCTATAAGCAAATACACCATCTAGGTTGTATAGATTAGAGAAGTAAAGATAAGTTCCAGCAAAAATAAGGGGGATGACGGGTGGGTAACCTGGACTGCAACAGTGAATACACTCGAACATCTACATTTATGGTAAGTGTACACAACTGTACTATGCTCTTCGTGTTTCGCTGTTGCATTCATTAAATCTGGGTTGAGTCCCAAAGCTATGGTTGGGGGGGTAGAGCTAAACAGCATTAGGAGCGGCTATGAGGCCCTGCAGAACTGCAGTGGCAAAGCCTGCCCTGGATTTAGAGTAAAGAGGCAGATTATAATGCTTTGTAAAGGTATGCACTGAACTCCAAGTAGCAGCCTCTAAAATGTCTTTGGTTGGTACTCACATGAGAAAGGCTGCAGAAGTGGCTGCAGCTCTGCTTGAATGTGGCCTAATGCTCTTAGCCACTGGTTTGCCATGTTGTGTGTAGCAGAAACGAGTGCAGTGACCTATCCACTTTGAAATAGTCTGCTTGGAGATAGCATTTCCTTGTGATGCTGCAGCATATGCCACTAGTAATTGTTCTGTCTTTCTGAAAACTTTAGTTTTGTCCAAGTAGAATCTAAGTTGTCTGTGTATGTCCAAAGAATGCAGAGTTTTCTCCCCCTTGTTCTGTGGATATGGATAAAAAGTTGGCAAATGAATAGTTTGGTTAAGGGCTACACTGGATACCACCTCAAGCATAAATGTAGAGTTTGTTCTGAGAGACCCTGTCTGGATAAAAAATGATAAAGGGTTCCACAGCCATGAGAGCCTATAGCTCTGAAACTCATCTTGCAGAAGTTATTGCTAGGAGCAGAGCTGTTTTCCAAGACAAGAACTTTATATCCGCAGTAGCAGCTGGCTCAAAAGGAGGTAAGGTGAGTTTTTCCAATATATAATTGAGGTCCCATGCAGGTATTGGTGCTCTCCTTGGAGGCCTTAAGTTTTTGGCTCCTCTGAGGTACTGCCTTAATAAAGGATGAGAAAAGACTGGTGGCTCTGTATTGTAATGAGCCAAAATGGCAGAGGCATGGATTTTAATTGATGAAAACGATAGGCCTTTGTCCAACATCTCAGTTAAGTATTGCAAAATCTGAGGAATATTTGTGACAGCTGTATCAGTTCCTTGAGCTTGGTTCCAAACACAAAATCTCTTCCATTTTCCAGCATAGGATTTTCTAGTACTAGGCCTTCTGGCTTCTAAAATGACATCCATCACAGCTTTACTGAGAGATGTGGTTTGTATGGCTACATTATCCGCCATGCTGCCAGGTTTAGGGTCCTGAGTTGACTGTGCAGAATCTGGTTGTTTTGCTGGGACAGTAGATGAGGTATTTGAGGTAAGGTCCAGGCTGGGCATTGGGACAAGTTCCTTACACTCGGATACCAGTACTGGCGTGGCCAGTCTGGGGCAATCAGAATAATTTTTGATTTCTCCTGTCTGACCTTTAGGAGTACCTTGGGGAGGAGAGGCAGTGGAGGAAAGGCATATACTGATAGGTTTGTCCAGTTGAAAGAAAAGGCGTCCACTTTCCAAGCTTGTCTGTGATAAGTCCTTGTGCAGAATCTTTTTAGTTAATTGTTGTGAGGGGAGGCAAATAGATCTATGTCCGGGCGTCCCAATTTCTTTGTTATCATGCTGAAGACTTGTGGATCCAAGTACCACTCATGGGGATCCATGAGGTTTCTGCTTAGTTCGTCTGCCAGAGTATTTTCCTTTCCTGGCAGGAATTGTGCCTGCAGATGTACTTGGTAAGTCAATGCTGTGTCCCATAAAGCCATGGCTAGTCTGCACAGGGGATAAGAATGAGTGCCCCCCTGCTTGTTTATGTACCACATGACCGTGGTGTTGTCTGTCTATCAGTAGTTGTCCCGGATGAAGTAGGTCCTTGAAGGCTGTCAGGGCATTTTGAACAGCTAGCATCTCTTTTTGATTGATATGTAGATGCTTTTGGTTTGTGGACCAGGTGCCCTGAATGCCTCTTCCTGCCATGTGTGCCCCCCCCATGCATAGTCTGATGCTTCCGTCGTTAGGCTCTGCCTGGCTGGGGGTAGTGAGAATGGCTGTCCCCTGTTTTGGTGACAAGTCTTTGCCCACCATTGAAACTCCTGTTGCAGGCAGGGAATGAGAGTAATCATTGTTTCCAGGCTGTGGTAATGTTGTGTCCAGACACTTTTTAGGTACCATTGAATTTTCCTCATATGCAGTCTTGCATATGGAATTAGTAAGATGCAGGATGCCATGAAGCCCAAAGCCTGCAGAATTTTTCTTGCAGATAACTGGGCCTTTGTTGCCATATCCTTGAAATAGGTAGTCAATTGCCTGTGTTTGTCCGGAGTGAGATAAGCCATCTAGGCAGTTGTATTTAAGCTTGCACCCAGGAATATTATCTCTTGAGAGGGTACTAGTTTTGATTTCTTTTTGTTGACTGTGTACCCTAGGCATGTTAAAAGTCTTATCACAAAAGTCAGATGCTGTAGTAGAATGTTCTTGTTCTTTGCTTGTATGAGGCAGTCGTCCAAATAAGGATATATTTGTATTCCTCTGTCTGCAGTAAGCAATTACTGGTACCAGTCACTTTGTGAAGACCCTGGGTGCAGTAGATAAGCCAAAGGGCAGTGCAGAGAATTGGTAATCCTTTGAGCTAGCCTTGAATCTGAGGTATATTCTGCATGATTGTCTGATTGGGACATGCAAGTATGCCTCTTTTAGGTATAAAGTCACAAGCC
This sequence comes from Protopterus annectens, assembly GCF_019279795.1. Taxonomy (NCBI): domain Eukaryota; kingdom Metazoa; phylum Chordata; order Ceratodontiformes; family Protopteridae; genus Protopterus; species Protopterus annectens. Next base: position 496,035,640 of record NC_056734.1, read on the forward strand.
AAGTCTTGCTGCCCAGCATGGGCAGAAGCTGCTGCAAGGTCAACATCTTGAATTTTGGTATATCCAGGAAAGTGTTTAGAATAGATAGGTGCAGTATTGGTCTCCATGTTTTGTCCTTTCCGGGTACCAAGAACAGTAGAGTAAAATCCTTGTCCCTGCTTTTGCTGCGGCACTTGTTGAATAGCCCTCATGTCCATGAGAGCTGCGACTTGTTTTTGAGGCTCTGTCCATTGATTTTTTGGCAGGTCTGGCCAACCGTTTGCCCTTGGCAGGGCATGGAAGTGAAACTTGTAGCCTTGTGACACTATGTCTAGAACCAATTTGTCCTGGGTTATAATGTGCCAATTTTGAGAAAAAAGTGCTAGTTTTCCCCCTATGGGTGCTGCCAGAAGATAAGTGTTTGGTGCAGGCAGGGGGAAGTCATTGGGACTGTTTCCTGTATGGTTGTGATTTGTCTTCTCCATCTTTGGAGGTAGAAGCACCCCATTGCTTAGACCTGTAGGAACCTTGCGGCTGTGATCTGCCTCTAGGGCATCTGGATCTACCCCTTTGAGGTCTGTCTGAGGCTGGAAAGGACCAATTCTTTGTAGGCCAGTGTCTGCCAAATCTAGGTGACTGTACCTGTAAGAAATCCTTGACCGTTTGCATAGATTTAGCTTTGTCCTCCATTTTTTTAACACCTCTTCTGCCTTAACACCAAACAAGGTATCATGTAATGGAGCATCTAATAATTTTGCTTAGACATGATCAGGCAGATTTTGTTCCTTTAACCAAGCATGCCTCCTAATAACAGAACCCGTAACAGCGGCCCTGCAGGAGGCCTCCAGAGAATCAAAACCACATTGCAAAGTATGCTTTCCAACTTGTTCAGCTGCATGCAATAAATCCTGCATTTCTTTGTTTTATGCACATTCAGAATTTACCATCATTTTCTGTTTAAGCAGTGTCATGCTATATTGCTGATATCTGAGCATACGAAACTGGCAATTTAAAGCCCTTATAGCTAAGGTAGCAGATGTGGAAACTTTTTTCCCCATCTATCCAGTGCCCTAGAATCCCTCTCAGAGGGGGGAGGGTTTTTTGCAGTGGAAGCCTTGACCCCTTTGGGACCCTGAGAAATAGTTTCTGGGTCTGCAGTAGGGTTTTTGAAAAGAAATTTATGAGAGTCAGGGACCCTGTAGTACCTGTCCGGCTTAACAGGAGCTGGAGGTAAGGAGTCAGGGGTCAGACTAGACTCTGAGAACACATCATCTACAATGTCTAACACAGGAAGAATAGCTAGAGGCCTGTGTTGAGGTAGTAAAAGGAAGTCTCTGAGCCTCTTCTTAGATTCTGAAAAATCTTGTCTCTCCCAGTGGAAGTGCTCCCTCACGGTATGTAAGGTTTCCCCAAAAGAGTAGTCCTCAGGAGGAGAAGCTGATGGAATTGATTCATCAGCATCAGAATCCTCATGGGGGAAAGAGAAAATTCCTGATCAGAAGAAATGGAAACCTGATCTGAAGATTCATAGTCTGTCTCTTGCCTAGGCCTCTTATCAGGAGGGGGATGGGAACCCCTGATCAAGGTAATTAAATCTTTGGCCATTTTGAGCATCTGCTTTTTGGGCATGGAGGCCTGTCCATGTGGCTGTTGAACTTGTTTCTTTGCCTTTAAAGGTGTTTTAGTCTTTGCCTTTGAAGTCAGTGTAATATATAATTGTTTAGGTCTGAATACACCCTCAGAAGACGATGCCTGCTCAGTGGCTCCGGACCAATCTGAGGGAATAATCTCCGAGGCTCCAATACCTTGAGTTTCCAGCGACCTGGCCGACTCCACGTGGGAGTCGGTTATCGGCCTGCGACTCTAAAGTAGGGGGCGTCAGGGGCTGCGAAAGTGCCTCAATGAGAACCGGTGACTTGCTTAGGAGAAGCTTCGTTGTCGGTTTTGGACCTCGGTTGCTTGTCTTTTTCTTTGCGTTTTTTGTGAACTCTGGTAGTCGGATGGCTATCGGAAACTTTGTGGTTAGGGCCTAGGCAAGGAATACAGTAAGAATGAAAGTCCTTATGAGGTATTTACTTCCCACAAGAAATACAATTATTAACCTTTTCTGACATCGGTCTGGAGCAAGAAAAAAGTTTCCCCAATGGGGTACTTAGCTTGTAATGAAGACCTCAGATCTGAAACTCGAACACGAAAATCTCAAGAGTCGGCCAACCGGCACTTGCGAACTGCTTCTGCTTTGGGCACTGCGCGGCAAGAAAGACAGAAGAAAGTGGCATCGGCTGCATCTTTTATACCCCTGACGACTTGACGTCAGGGAAGAGGCGACAGCAACCGACGCAGGACCCAAGACTTTGGAATTCAGGCTGACTGAGGGCAACCTGCCAGCAAAATAACCCAAATGTAATGACTGCAACAGTGAAACACGAAGAACATCAGTGCAATTTGTCTTAATTCTGCCATTACAGAAGAAAGAAAGTTCAGAGTTATGACAGGACAGCATAATTCATTTTTCAGCGCTACAGAAGTCTGAATATTGAGTTTGGAGTTTTTATCTACCTTTTGGTTCAGATCAGCACTGTTATTTAAGACAGTTTCAGCAATATAAGACTTGTTTGGATCTTACTGGAGTATACCTACCTCCACTACATCCACAGTGAAACAACTGTGCACTGCTACTACAACATAAACCACCTTTACCAAACCTCGAATGACTAAAGACTTATTCTGAAAGATACAAGAAAATTTAGCACATAAAGAAGAAGCTGACATATTTGGCACTTGTTCAGTACAGCTCTGGGTAATAAAAATAAAGACATCTAGCTCAGTTTAACAACTGTGCCCCAATGTGGCTGGGGGGACAACATTTACAGTTAAAGTGTGTCCCAAAACCTCACTGCAATCATTTTGTGTTCCAGCTTAAAGATTATCTCAAGTCCAAATCAATTTGCAAATGCTCTCCCTCTGGACATATTACTTTATCCCCCAATATCCCCATTTACCAATCAGGTACGTTGTCTTTCTTGTATTATTTCCCTACTATGTCACATCTCTAAGAATGTATATAATTAATATTTGTGTGCCTTACTTTTGCTATCTTTTATAGTATGTATCCAATCCCTTCATTACTTAACGCTCTTCTTCGTCGCTCCTTACTCTACACATCCCTTCCTATTGTCCCTCTGTACTGCATTCTTTATTATTATTGCTGTTAGTGATTTGTTGCTGTCTGCACACAACCTTTTGCTACTATTCATACTTCTTCCTAACTTGCTTGTCTACTGTGATTTATATTTGTCCTGAGACTGAAATAGGTCCATTTGGAACTCTATCTTGATTAGCAAATTGAATAAATAAATAAATAAATCAAGCCTGAAAATCTATAGCTACTCATTAGCAGACAGAATATGTGTGATTTAAGCAGCAGTGTTCACTTAAGGACATTACTTCAGTAAAAATATAGAGTAAAGTACTGAAAACTTCAGAATCTCCAAAGAAAAAGACAGGCCCTCAAGTTAGTAGTGTGACGTCAACAAGGAGGGAGTTTGAAGAAGTTGCGAAATGACTGACCACAGGCTCATTGCCTCTTCAATTTTCCTTATGTGAACATTCATTGTTATTACAATGCATTTTCTAGTTAAATTAGACAGTAAAACTCAGAAAACTGTACATACTTCTCTAGTACAAGCATCAGAAATGTAAATTTTATAGCTATGTCAGACAGTAAATGTAAAAATAGTTTAAAGACTTCTACAGTAAAAGCATCAGTAAATGTGTGGTTTAAAAAGTTAAAAATTGGGTGAAACATTCTAAAAAATGTGTTTCAAAAATGTCATTTAAACGTCATCAGTTCAGTAGTTTCAAATATTTGCAGACATAAAAACGTCAAAAGAGCAGAAGAAAAATGTAACACGTAAGGAGGTTACGAAAAGACTTCCTTATGATCAGAGGTATGAATCAGTGTTTACAGAAACACTATTTTTCAGCTTCAGATATAAATATGGTTTCAGATTTAAATGACAAGCAAACTGTAATAAATGCATGTTTACAGTCTTCATAAATGTTACAGCACGTGTAAGTCAAAAGTACAGTTTTGTACCTACCATAAATGTAGATGTCCGAACAGGATAGCATCTGCAGTCCTTACAAATGGGTTGTCCTGTCGTCAGGCAGCCCTTCAAAGTCTGGGTCTGGCCTCGGCTGGTGTCGCACTTCACCCGACATCATCTCTGCTGGTCTTCGGGTATAAAGGCATCAGCCGACACCATTTTCCTCAGTGTTTCTTGCCCCAGATGCCAGTTGCCCTCTTGGATAGCTAAATTTTTGGGTAAATGCCAATGTTTCCAAAAAAGTAGAAGGCAAACAAAAAATAAGCATGTATGTACATATATACAAACAAATACACCATAAGAGATCCCCCCCAAGCTAGCTATTAGGTGGGCAAATACCCTAGGAGTACCACAGAGGGGAAGGAGGGTGGGTAATCCTGACTGCAGATGCTATCCTGTTCGGACATCTACATTTATGGTAGGTACAAAACTGTACTATGTCCTTCAAGGATGCATCTGCAGTCCTACAAATGGGTAGAATACCATAGCCAAACTAGGGGAGGAGGAAGAAGAATTATGGTGTAGTTAGGATCCCTTGCAAAACAGCAGTGGCAAACCCTGCTCGGGATCTAGAGTATAGAGGTAAGTTATAATGCTTGGCAAATGTATGCACGGAGGTCCAAGTAGCCGCCTCAATAATGTCCTTGGTAGCCACTCCTCGAAAGCTGTGGTAGTGGCTGTAGCCCTTGTAGAATGAGGCCTTATGTTCTGTGGAATTTGCTTTCCATGGTAGGAGTAACAGAATCTTATGCAATTTCTTATCCACTTGGAGATTGTCTGTTTGGAAATTGCTTTTCCTTCCCTTCCTGTTGCATAAGCTACTAGAAGCTGGTCAGTTTTTCTATTGCCCTTGGTTCTGTCCAGGTAGTAGCGCAACTGTCTATGTACATCCAAGGTATGCAGCTGTCTTTCCCCCCTGTTCTGTGGATTGGGAAAGAAGGTAGGTAGGTGGATAGCCTGGTTTAGAGACACTCTGGATACCACCTTAGGCATAAATGTAGGATTAGTTCTCATGGACACTCTATCTTGATGGAAGATTAGGAAGGGTTGTACTGCCATTAAAGCCTGTAGTTCTGAAACCCTTCTTGCTGAAGTAATTGCCAGTAGGAAAGCAGTTTTCCAGGATAGGTGTTGAAGATCTGCTGTTGCTGCTGGTTCGAATGGAGGGAGTGTCAATTTTTCTAGCACAAAGTTCAAGTCCCATGCTGGTAATGGTGGTTTCCTAGGAGGTTTTACATTCTTAATTCCTCTCAGGAACTGCCTGAGTAGAGGATGTGAGAAGACAGGGGATCAAGCTGTATTCTGCAGAAATAGCTGATGCATGTATCTTGATGGAGGAGTAGGACAGGCCTGTATGGAGAAGCTCTGCCAAATACTCCAGGATGTTGGCAATATCTACCTTTGACACATCTTTCCCTCTTTCAGTACTCCAAATGACAAACCTTTTCCATTTTCCTGCATAGTTCCTTCTTGTTGAAGCCTCAAGGATAATGTCTTTAACCCTTTGGGATAAATCTGGGTTAGTTGCTCTTATGTAATGTTCCAGGCAGTCAGTTGTAGAGTTTTCAGGTTTGGATGCAGGATGTTGTAGTCACTCTGAGTTAACATCAAAGGAATCAGGGGTAGTGTCCACGTTTCCCCCCGAGACATGCTCCTCAGCAATGGATACCAATGTTGTCTTGGCCAATTTGGAGCTATCAGAATTATCCTTGGACATTCCTCTTTGATTTTCAGTAGTACCTTGTGCATCAAAGGAAGGGGTGGAAATGCATATGCTGTCAGGCCTTTCCAACTGAAGGATAGAGAGTCCACCTTCCAAGCAAGTGGGTGGTATGTCCTTGTGCAGAATTTCTTGAGCTGGTGATTGAGTGGGGATGCGAATAGGTCTATTTGTGGCATTCCCCATTTCTTTGTGATGGCCTTGAAGATGTCCGGGTGTAGCATGCATTCGTGAGCATCCGAGGTAGTTCTGCTTAACATGTCTGCTAGGATGTTTTCTTTTCCCGGTACAAATATTGCCTGTAACTGAATGTTGTAGCTGAGAGCCATATTCCATAGGTCCAGAGCTATTCGGCATAGGGGGTATGAATGAGTGCCTCCCTGTTTGTTGATGTACCACATGACTGTGGTGTTGTCTGTCCTTATCATCAATTGGCCTTCTTTGAGGAATGGTCTGAAATTCTGGATTGCTAGTTTTACTGCCAGCATTTCTTTTGATTTATGTGTAGGTGCAGCTGTTCTGGAGTCCATAAGCCTTGAATGCACTTGACCAGCATGTGGGCCCCAACCGAGGTCTGAGGCGTCCGTTGTGATGGTTTGGCTTGTTTGAATGTTGTGGAAGGACAAACCTGGGTTTGACTGGCATGCCTGAGCCCACCATAGGAACTCTTGTTTCAGGCATGGGATTAGTGGTATTTCGGCTTGCAAGCTGTGCCTGAGTTGAGGACATGAATTCTGTAGCTACCACTGTAGCTTTCTCATATGCAGTCTGGCATGGGGGACCAGGATTATGCAGGATGCCATGAAGCCCAAGGCCTGCAGTACTTTCCTTGCTGTTAGTTTGTTCTGCTTTGTTAATGCCAAGAAGTAAAGAGGAAGTTGTTCTTGTTTTTCTGCAGTTAGGAATGCCATCTGTTTTACTGTGTCCAATTCTGCACCCAAGAATGTTCTTGTTTGGGATGGTATCAGTCTTGACTTTTTTAAATTGACTGTGTAACCCAGGGCTTGTAGTAAGCAAATGACTCTTTGTAAGTCTTGTGGCAGCTTGCTTTTGTTGTCCGCTTGTATCAGGCAGTCGTCCAGGTATGGATAAATTTGGATTCCCTGAAGCCTGCAATGAGCGATTACTGATGCCAGGCATTTCGTGAACACTCTGGGCGCAGTAGATAAGCCAAAGGGCAATGCTGAGAATTGATAATGCTCTGATCCTGCAAGAAATCTGAGGTATCTTCTGCAATTTGGTCGTATGGGGACGTGCAGGTATGCCTCCTTGAGATCTAGAGTTACCAGCCAATACTCCTTGCCCAGCATGGGAAGAAGTTGCTGTAGGGTCAGCATTTTGAATTTTGGAACAATGATGAATGTGTTTAAGGCGGACAGGTCGAGAATAGGTCTCCAACTTTTCTCTTTTCTTGGTACTAGGAAGAGTCTGGAGTAAAATCCCTTGCCCTGTTCTGTAGGTGGTACCCTTTCCACAGCTCTCATCTTTGTTAATTGAGCTATTTGTTTTAGAGCTTCTGTCTTTTGATTTGGTGGTAGGTTTGGCATTCCTCTTTTTACTGGTAAGGTGTGGAAGTGAAACCTGTAGCCTTGGTCTATAGTTTGCAAAATCCACTTGTCTCTTGTGATATAGTGCCAGTTTTTTGAAAATAAGGCTAATTTTCCGCCTAAGGGTGCTGCTATTTGTTCCCTGGTAGGCGGTGTGAGGGTCACGTCACTGTGATTGTCCTGTTGCAGTGGTAGTGGTTGTATCTGTGCCTCGATGGTTATTGCCTTGCCACTGGCGTCCCCTGTAGGCACCTCCTCTGGATTGATTTCTGCCTCTGGAATGCCTATTCCTGCCTCTCTGAGTTTTAGAGGAGTCTGGAAAGGACCAATTTTTGGAAGACCAGTTCCTGCTAAACCTTGGGGGCTGAACCTGTAGGAAATCTTTAACTGTTTGTACAGATTTTGCCTTCTCTTCCATTTTCTTCATTACTTGTTGGGCAGGAGAACCAAATAGACTGACCTTATCCATAGGAGCATCCAATAGCTTTGCTTTAACATGATCCGGCAAGACCTGTTCTTTCAACCATGCATGCCTTCTTATAACTGTGCCAGTCATGGCTGATCTAAATGAAGCCTCCAGTGCATCATAGCCACATTTTAAAGAATGGTTACTAACCTGCTGAATGTTATTCACCATTTCTAGAACATATTTCTTATCTAAGGAATCATCAGAGGACAGTTTCTTAGTTAACTGATCAAGCATAAACTCTTGGTATTGGATCATATGAAACTGACAGTTCAAAGCTCTAGCTGAGAGAGTAGCAGAGGTGTATACTTTTTTACCCCATCTCTCTAAGGACCTGGATTCCCTTTCAGAAGGGAGAGGGTTTTTCGCTGAGGTCAAAGCTACTGACTTAGGTCCCTGGGAGATAGTCTCAGGATCTGCAAAAGGAGCCTTGTATAAGTGGTGATGAGTGTCCCTGTAAAACCTATCGGGCTTAGCAGGGCTGGAGGTAAAGTATCAGGAGCAGTGCAAACATCATTAAATGCATCATCCACAACAGGAAGAACTGGAGGTATAGCTAAGGGCCTATGTTGTGTAAGGTCCTAAGCCTTTTCTTGAATCTGAGAAATCTTGTCCCTGCCATTGGAATTGCTCTCTCATGGCATGTAAGGTTTCCCCAAAGGAAAATTCCTCTGGTGGAGAGGCAGAAGGAATAGATTCTTCAGCATCGGAATCTTCATAAGTAGAAAAAGGAGCCTCTGGATGGTCTGTATTGTCTGTATCATCAGAAGAGTCATCTAAGGACACTGGCTCAGGGGGCTCTGCTCTAAGTCTCTTTTCTGGAGGTTGAGAGGCCCTGTCTGGTGAGATTGGGATCCCCTTATTAAAGAGATGAGATCCTCTGCCAGAGTAAGCATTTGGGAACTGGAACTGGGCCTGTGAGAGGGGGGCTTAACAGGCACAGACTTAGCAGTTTTGGCTGCTTTTGCCCTGGCAAAGGCCTTTATAGACATGGCTGCAGGAGGCCTAGCAGCACCACGTGCTGGGGTAGAGACATCCAAAGGGATGGTGTCCGATAATTCTGGAGAAACCACATTAGTAGGCAAAACTTCAGAGGCCGATTCAACTAGGGTAGAAGGGGCCCATGGATTCAGCTGTAGATTGACCTGTTTGCTCGGTTTCTTTTAACAATTTGAGTAGTCGGAGGATCCGACGGCATAATGTACACAAAATCTGAGCCGAAAAACTGTTCAGCAAACTCCGACCGACGGTTGAAGGAAGCACAGGCTAAACAAGCTGCTACGTCGTGGTCTGGGCCTAAACAAGGTAAGCAGTAAGAGTGGAAATCTTTATGAGGTATTTGTTTCCCACAAGTTAAACAGTTATTCACTTTTTCTGACATCGGCTGAGGCAAGAAAGAGTTAGCTTTTAAAGTCTTTAGTAGTAATCTCTGGATCTGACCGACCACAGCTTCTGCTTTGGGCCGCAAGAAAGACTGAGGAAAATGGCGTTGGCTGATGCCTTTATACAAGACCAGCAGAGATGACATCGGGTGAAGTGCGACACCAGCCGAGGCCAGAACTAGACTTTCCAAAGGGCTGCCTGACGACAGGACAACCCATTTGTAAGGACTGCAGATGCATCCTTGAAGGACATCTGCAGAGTTAAACTGCAGCACTGCAAAAGCAGGTCAGCCTGATGTAAACAGACAGTGTACATGACATGCAGACTTCAGGATAGAGCACAAAGCAAGCATTTTCAGTGTCTCAAGGTAATGCTATTTCAAATGCAAATGATGCTCAGAATGCATAAATTCTAGTTTGTTGTTTTAAGAAGCCAGTGCAAATATTGCACTGAGGAGGATTCAGAGTGCAGAGATACAGGAGAATCAGTTTCAGTTACAGACCTCTACCAGAGGACACAAGCACAATTATAATGTTGTCAGGAAGGGTCAAAGCTTACAGCAGTGACCTGTTCTAAGAGTGACAGTAATGTACTAGCTATGAACAGAACAGAATTAAATCTTGTTTTAGACTTCAATAACGAGATTTTATGGACAGAGAAAAATGTTACAGAGTAGAGAGTAGTGCAAACAGAAGTCACTTGTAAGAAATTGTGGGCAGTAGATTGCGCAGATAATGTACAGAATTTTACAAGTCAATTACAACAGGATTACATTCAGTCACAGGTTCAGATCAAATGTAAGGAAAGACTGCAATATAATTTACTATATGAGGAAACTTCACATACTGGTAAAGAGCAGACAAGTAAAGCTCAGGAATTAGATTAGTTTGGTTCTAGTAGTAAATCCATATATGTAAATGGCTCAACATTTCATATATTTTGCATAGAAATTGCAACTTACTCGAGTTCACAAGAGGCATGGATTTCTGTGATTGAGTTACAAAATTACAGGTCAGCTCAGTGAGCAGGATTGAAGACAGTACTGTATGCTGTAAAACACTATGGTAATGATCAGTTAAATATTAGTGATAATACAGTTATTACTATTTATATGAAGATTTAGGCTACAAGACCAACTGTAGACCACGACTACAATTTTATTTTAGGGATAAACACGAAGTATTCATAAGTATTGAAAGAGTTAAATGACGCCAGCTGAGAGAACAAGAACATTTAAGATGGTGGGTGGAGTTAACTGCACACTGAAGGACTTCTTTTGTATAAATTACGATCTGAGGATCACAAAGTAAAATCAGTCACAGCTGTATTATAAAACTCCAACAGTTAAGATTAATTGTATAAAGTTGTAGAAATGCTTAAGAATTAGTACAGTGTCACATTAATATATCAGACTCCTACCCAAGAAGATTGAATGCTGTAATTAAATCAAAAGATGCCATCAACACGTAACACGTCATCAACTCTATTGGTCAAATAAGTAAAATTAGAGTTACCGTTCAAAAGACCTCCTGATGAATGTGAAGCAGGTGTTGAATATTTTTCTGTTTTTGGCCATGAAAAAACACGGCCAGCCCAAAAATCTGCCAAATCCTTGGCCAGTTTCCTGCTTTTGACCTCTTGTAGGCATTTCTCATATGAACCAGTATCAACAAATAGGTCATCAACCTATTTGTCTTGTCTGGTTCTGCTAACTCAAATTTACAGTCTGTTGCCCACCCTATTTTTACAGATACAACTACCCAAACTGGTGAAAATGAACAGACAAGAGGAGAGAACTAACACAGTCAGAACAGATTTGGTCAAAAGAGACCACAGGTGTAAGGGGAACTGGAACTAGGGCCAGCTGTAAAGAGCAAGATTCCATGAGCCTAGAGGTTAATATATCTTTCCTGACTCGAAGTGATGAACAGCATTAGGTACTCAACAAGGGTCTTTCTTTCATTTCTGCTAGAGGCTCATCCTTACATGAGGTCCTCACTGACTTAAGACTGCTTGTAAGACTTCATTTAGGACTCTTTATGGTAAAAACGCTTATGAGCATACTGGCTTTAGGAAGCCTAGCCAGTTTGTTCCCATCAACTCTCCTTTGACTGAGGCATTCTTAAAGCTGTGTGAATGTGACATTTATGAGATCATGACAGAAACATCACAGGATGTTTCATAACCTTACTGACTTTCAGTTTAAAGCACTTTTTGAGTTGATTTCAAATGAGCATGTTTACGTGCACCCAGAAGATAAAGGTGGTGCCATTGTGCTTACGGATACTACCAAATATCTTGAAAGTATGTATTTAATTCTAAATTATGCTGACACATACACTGAATGCCATAAAAGTGATGTTACTAAGGTTATTCAGAATGTACATAATAGCATTCATGAACTGTTAATGGAAGGTGTAGTAAGCAGAGATTTGTACGATTACTTTTTGATTGAATTTCTTACTATTTCAATACTATACGGCCTTCCTAAGATTCATAAGTGTTTGAATAACCCACCCATGAGACCCACTGTCTCGGGCCGTGGGTGGATGACTCAACTTTTGTCAATTTATTTTGAAAAGTAGTTATGCCCTATTATTGATAAGACAAATACTGTACTTAGAGACACTAAGCACTTTTTGATGCAAATGTTTGACTGGACTTGCAGAAATAGTATGAATGGTTACCATGGATGTAGTATCCCTTTTTACCGAAATTCCCAATAAGGTAGGAATTAACTTTATTAGGCTGTTTTTGTCTAAGAACTCTGATTATTCCATAGGTCAGATTCACTTGATATGTTCATTGCTTGACATTACACTTAGTAATAATGTCTTCATGTTTCATGACAGCTATTACCATCAGAAGGTTGGGGTAGCCATGGGCACCATATGTGCAAATAGTTATGTCAACATGGTGCTCACATATTGGGAGTCTCTATATGTTCTAGACAGAAGTAACTTCTTTTTCCAGTACATCTCACATTTTGTAAGTTTTGTGGATAATGTGTTTTTTGTACGGAGTGGTTCAGTAGAGACCCTGAATGAGTTTGTGGACTATTTACATCAGACCACTGATTTTTTAAAGTTCACATTTAAGCATTCCCGAACCTCAAAAATTTTCTTGATGTTTGTGTCTTGAATACCCCTGATTTTTTTGATACTCAACTCTACAGTAAACCATGCAAGAAAGTTAACATACTGCACTACCAGAGTATGCACCTTAAGTATGTAAAGCATAATGTGCTGAAAGGGCAATTTTATACACATGCAAGACTGAATAGAAATGATGAGAATATGCTTTCCTCTTTTGATACCCTGAGTGAGATCTTTCGCTCTAGGGGGAAACTATGAACATGAGACAGGGATGGCATGTCATGAGGTTCTGTCACATAGAAATAATTCGGCTAGACCCTAATTTTCTAACTATAGTGTTGACAGAATGTGTGTTACATATTCAAATGACATTCATCCTATCTGTGATAAGATTAGGAAGCAGTAGCATATTTTGACTACTGATGCCAGATGCAGGGACTTACTTGGTGAAATTCCACACTTTTGCTATAGAAACAATAGCTCCATTAAGAAATTGTTTTGCTACATACCTCTAGTTAGCAACAGACCCTGCATTTCAGTTAGGAAAGGGACACATCCATGCAGATTATGTAACATGTGTAAGTACATTCAAACTGATGATACCTTTTGCATCCTGCTACTGGATGTAATTTTAAATTCAACTTCTCTGCTGACTGTACTAGTAGCAACCTGGTCTATCTGTCTGTTTGTGATCAATGTGGATTTTACCTTGTTGGTAAGACGAATCAAATGTTATAGAATCGTATCAGGGAACACTGATATGAAATAAGCAGATGTGACAGTAGGAATGCTTTACAGAAGCATATTTGTAACACTTGTATTGAACACTTTTTTAAGTTTTTAGTTTTGGAATTATTGACTGTAGGAGCCAGAAGAGGTGATATTAAAACAAAAACAAAATGCATAGAAGTTAAATGGATGTTATTTTTACAATCTGACACAGGGAAAGGATTAAACGAGCATATACCTTTAAAACCCTTCCTGAGGTCACGTGACTTGACCAGGTGATTTTGAACTTTCCTGGCTGTATTTTAAGCACGGTATGCTAGTTTGTTTTTAGATCTGCTGAAGCACCTTTGGTGTGAAAGTGCTCATCTGTTATATATTTTTTACTGTTTTTTATTTTTTGGATTTAAACAAGTGTTTTATACAGTGCAGTGTTAACTGGTTCTTTAGTTTTACTTGCTGCTTTTGAATTCATGTTATTGAACCAGCTTTTACCTGCTCAGTTTGATCCTGTTTCCTATCTTCCAGAACTTTCTCAGATAAATCTAAACAGACTACCTCCGATTTAGCCCTTAAATAACCTCTGTTGAAGCTACAATGTTTCCTGTTCTCCAGATTTAAAGAGACAGTGTTCAAAAACATTACATAGTATAACTTTAGCTCCTAAAATTTAACAAACATAAAATTAACCTTTAATTACTTAAAGCAGAGTATGCAACATTAAATAATTTATAAATAAAATATTCAAAAATAAAACTGACACAAATATAGAATATATTACTATTAATAAACTAGATGAAAATTAGAAACAAGCATATTTATAAATTCATTCATTTCCTAAACCATCCTAATATATTAAACAAGTTATTGTTTTCCTACCCTATCCTAATGTATTAAACAAGGTACTGCAAGTATTATACAAGGATATAAAATAAAAATTAAAAAAAAACATCAAAAACACAAAAAATCCATATATCACCTCTACTGGGAATAAAACCCAGAACCTTCTGTATACAAGACAGATGTAATAACCACTACACTACAACCATCTTTCAAGGGCTTTCATTCTCAACAAACAAGCTATATTACAGTTGTCATTATGTCCTGGGGATTTAAAAGCATAAAAAAAGAGCTACCAGTACAATTCCCTTATTTCTAGCCGTACTTGCCAAGCTCCCGCATTTCCCAAGTCATATACATATCTCATATTTTTTTTAACAATTCTAAAATAGGGTGGAGAAATGGATTATATGTACTAGCAATTTTCAACCCTGAAACAACATGAGGAGTTTCATTAAAAATTAATCTGAATTTCAAGTTACGTGTGTACTGTTTTAAATCCATAACAACATTTGCAATATTAGCCCTCTTAGAGCGAACAAAAGTCAGACTGTAAATCAGAAAAATTATATATGTTACCGCCATCATTTGTAATAATTTCTGGGTAAAAAGAGTCATCAACCACAGTCATTTCTGTACAATTCAACGCCGGTACTTGGCAGTCCTTTGAGGAGGGTTTTGAAAACTTGTTTCCCCCCAATAATTTTTCATCTGTGCTGGTTCTTAGTAAGAATTGGAATATTATTACTGAAGATGGTGAAATAGTACTTAAATTGGGGGAACAACCTATTGTGGTATATAGAAGAAAGAACAACTTAAAGGGTATATTAGAGAGAAAGGTGATGAAATTGGACCCAAAAAGATGTGGTATGAAGAAATGTGGACACTGTCCGCAATGTAAGTGGATTAGTGTGGGAACAGCTGTTCTGTTTTAGGTTCACAGATTAGTACTAGGCGAACTGCCCTTGTGAGCCATTTTAAGCCTAGCCAATTATCCCCTGTGAGACTCAAACCCTGCACCTTGTGTTTGTAAGACAAACACCTTAACCATTAGACCACCCTCCCTTGTCTAAAAAAAAAAAAAATATGTATATATATTAAAAAGATTTAAAGAAAATATTTTTGGACAAAATATTTTATTTTAATGGTGAGTTTAATTGCAGAGCAACTGGGGTGGTGTATTGCATTTTGTGTCAGGAGTGTAGCTCGTTTTATATAGGTAAAACTGAATGGGCTTTAAGCTCTCGAATATATGAACATGTATATGATATTAAAAAGAATAAAAATACAAGTGCCCTGGCAAAGCACATCTTAGTTTACCCTGAACACTCCTTCAAATTTATGATTTTAGAAAAACTGGACGATGGGAAATGGGGAGAGCTTGGCAAGTATGGCTAGAAAAAAGGGAATTGTACTGGCAGCTCTTTCTCAATGCTTTTAAAGCTCCAGGACTTAATGACAACTATAATATAGTTTGTTGAGAATGAAAGCCCTTGAAAGATGATTGCAGTGCTGTGGTTATATCTGTCTTATACGCAGAAGGTTCTTGGTTCAGTTCCCAGTGGAGGTGATATCGATTTTTTGTGTTTTTGATGTTTACTTGTTTTATAAATTTTATTGTGTATCCTTGTATAATACTTGTAATACCTTCTTTAACATATCAGGATGGGGTAGAAAATGAATTAATTTATAAATATGCTTGTTTCTAATTTTCATCTATGGTTTATTAGTAGTAATATATTTTGCATAGGTGTCCATTTTATTTTTAAATATTTTATTTATAAATGATTTATTGTTGCATACTTGTTTTTTTAAGTAATTAAAAGTTAATTTTATGTTTGTTATATTTTAGGAGATGAAGTTATAATATGCAATGTTTTTGAACACTGTCTCTCTAAATCTGGTGAAGAAACATTGTGGCTTCAAAAGAGGTTATTTAAGGGCTAAACTGGATGTTACCCTATGCTGCTACTTTTTTTTTTTTTTTTTTTTACAAAAGTGTTTTTTATTGCTGTTTAATGAACTATACTGATATAGTCTATCATTGTTAAAATTTTTTTATCATATTTACTTTGTATTTCTAGGAGATAATCTGTAATGTATATGTGCAATGTGTACTATGTATCTGTATTGTTCTGGAGCTTCTCTCTCCAGGACTTCATTGAAAATGGGCTCCTTGTGGCCCAATAGACTATCCTGGCAAACAAACTGCAAATAAACAAATAAATAAGTCTGTTTAGATTTATCAGAGGAAGTTGTGGACGATACCAGGACGAAAGCGCTAGTACCTCAATTTGTATCTCACTTTACTTAATGATACTTTTTATTGTTTTTAAGTGTGAGTTTGTTAATAAACCTTCTAAAAGGAACTTTTATCCATGCTGGACTTGCTGCTGTTTTTTCTGCTGGTCGTCTACCATTTTGTGAGAATGCTTATGGTAGACAAATGGGTAAACTTAGGCACTAGAAAAGTCCTAGTGCTTGTATTCCCATAAAACAATAAAATATGGGCATACATTTCTAAATCTACAAGTCTATTCAAAAATAGCTTTTTATTTCTAATACACAAATTCATGAAGTATAATAAGAGTATGCACGATTGCTAGTGTAAAGAAATACATTTCCTTTCTTCATAGCCTACAAAAAAAAAAAAATCATACTCCAAACTAAGACAATAGCTAATCTGCTACAAAACAGTGAATATAATGTGTAAAAAACTACAATATATTAGTACTTACTAAAACAAATAAAAATCTGCATAATAAATTAACAAGTGCAAAAAACCTTATCAAATAGCAAGATTATGAAGGACTGCTACCGTGTACTAAAAGCAAGACAATCCTATCTCTACTATGACTGTAAATATATTCAAATAAAATCTTGACAGAGGAAGATCTTGCATACAGCAATCTAGAGTATAACCAAGAGAATCTGGAAAACAATTTCTCATATATTTATAAAAACAAAAGATTTCAGTAGAACTTTTAACAAACTTCAACAATCCCTTTTCTTACCCCAAAACAAAATCACTGGCTTGTAGAAGATGACATTTAAGACTGCTTCAGTGTAAGCATAATGGGGAAAAAAGCTATTTTCCGAAAGGCTACCAATAACTAAATAATGTTCTTGCAAACAAAGTGCTCCAGGCAAGTTTCCTGAGAAGGTTCAATTGTATAATTTTATACAATTGTGTGTGTGTGTTTGTGTTTTGTGTGTGTGTGTTGTGTGTGTTGTGTGTGTGTGTGTGTGTGTGTGTGTGTGTGTGTGTGTGTGTGTGTGTGTGTGTGTGTGTGTGTGTGTGTGTGTGTATGCATTGGGAGGGGTCATATACTTATTTATGTCTTGATAACTGGGATGTTCAGTTGGTTTCTGGGTTATTTTCAGTGGAGGCTAAGGAGAACAGCTCCAAAATATTAATATCAGAAAATGAAAATTCAAAAAAGAAAATTTATGCTATCACGTAGCATGACAATCATACTGCTTTGTAGTTCAGTCAGATGAAGATGCCCCATATGAAGTCAGCAACAGTAGTCAGGCAAGCTGTATGAATGTCTGTGCTTAACTATTTATGCTGACATAGTAACTATGTAGGATTGCTTGAGAGACCTACTGCACATTCACAGGTCCAGTGGGGGCATAAACACCCGCTCAAGAGATCTAAATTTATTTTACAAAATAAATGGAACATGCTGGAGGGACAGACCTATATCACAGAGAATACCACATCTTTGGCGTAGCCTTTCTCTCCACATAAAGCAAAGTGCTTCTCAAACTACTCAAAACATAACCTTGATAAATGGATGGGTAATTGCAAATTTAGCCCTGCTTTAGCAACCTTGCACCTCATTGACAGGGGCAACAGGTAATATTCTACTCATCTCTAAGTTATAGACACTTAAAATATAAGTCCTAAAAACTTCATGAAGATGTATGGTTAGATTTCTAAAGATCTTTACAGATCAATAACCTAGTAAGTATGTATGGCTCTGTGAGGTAAGATAATTCTATGTATCATCCTCAAAGTTTCAGAATGCAGCATGTCCAAAGGAGTTTTGGCATCAAGTTCATTTTATAAGAAGTCTATCCATAAATTTAAGATTAAGAGTGGGGTTATCCTGGACTTCCACGATGGCTGCACAGTGATCAACAGCTTAATTTCTGCTCTCTTACTTTGAAAGCCTAAAGCAACTAAAATTCAGTACTGGCTAATAAGCACTCTGCCTGTACATCAGTAAAGAAATTTAGAGAGCCTGAAAGAAAATCAACCAGAAAAGGAAGGCAGATTATTTGTTTCTAAGACAATGTTCCTGTTCCAATTAAAAACAAATCTTAGGTTCATAGGTTCATAATAGGCTATCTGCCCTAGGACATTTATAAGCCTAGCCAGAATGTGTTTGGCTTTCGCCACCCATTTTAAATTTATTTTGCTATGCCCTTTTTTGAGGTTAGTATACTGTGCCTCTGTCTAACAGTGACACAGAAGTGATACCCGGGGTAAACCTACGATCTCCCATCCACTCATCAAGATTCCTCTTGAAGAGAGTCAATGAGGGACTCTGCCTAACCTGGACTGGGATTTTATTCCAGAGTGAAGGGAGCCTCTGGGTTATGAATCTGTCCCTCCAGCATGAGGTATTTGCTTCCCACAAGTAATGTAATTATTAACTTTTACTGACATTGGTAAGGAGCAAGAAAAAAGTTTCCCCAACGGGGTACTTAGCTTTAGTTGAAGACTTCGGTTCTGAAACTCGAATGCGAAAATTTCAGGAGTCGGCCGACCAGCACTTCTGAACTGCTTCTGCTTCGGGCACCGCGTGGCAAGAAAGACTGATTAAAATGGCGTCGGCTGCATATTTTATACCCCTGATGACCTGACGTCATGGAAGAGGAGACAGCAACTGACGCAGGACCCATGACTTTGTTATTCAGGCCGACTGAGGGCAACCTGCCAGCAGATTACTCAATTGTAATGACTTGCAACAGTGAAACACGAAGAACATCTATAGATCTTTGCAAAATGAACTTCAGTGGTTGAGAAGCTAAATCTTGCATCAAAAAGACGATAAAAAAGCAAAGAATTATAAGGGCTGTGACAGTAAAGTGGTACAGTCTTTTCATGTAATCCACAGGAAATGTTTTTCTCATTTGCTCTTGCATAACTTGAGTGTGCAAATGACTTCTGAGAAGCTGTGAGGATCTAGACTACCCCAATATGGAGATTTGAGCCCCCGGCCATTAGGTACATTGTAGAGAATAAAAACCTTCCTCACTGACATGGCCAGAAGACATACACAGCATCTACTATCTTACTAACATCTCTCTCTTCTCTGCTGCTCCAATCTTCAATAGCTTTCAAGCCTCACAATTGCCCAAACTTGGGCACTATTATAATAAAATAGCCAAAATTACAGTAAACTATAACAATGCATGTGACACTGCTTACCCCCACCTCTATACTTCTAATATAAACTTTCCGACAGCCATACATAATTGTCTCTGAACCTGCTTAATACCCACTTCGTAACCCCATTAACATTTTCTGCCCTACCAAGTTCCTTCTCTCACTTCCATTTCTTTGAATTTCTAAGCACTAATCACAAGATTCATTATCTGTTTGACAAACCTACTAACACACCTCTTCAAATGCTCAATGTTCAACATCTACTAAATGCACAAGTATATTTCATACTATAACAACTGCCTTTATTTCATATGCATATAATCTAATTAGTAAATATATGTACAATTGTTAATGTATATTTCTTAATGTCTGTTCACACAACAGCTGAATGTCTGTTTAAAAATGTTTGATATGTTGGAACTTTTCTCCATGGGCCTCTGCTGATAAGGGGTTTTTGACTAAACCCAGTTGTACAAATCTAGTAAATAAAATTAAAATAGCAGTGGAACTGAAAAAAATCATATGGTCAACTGAAAAGATAAGATGTCTGGATGAAGCCTGTCAGATGGATGTGAGAGGACAGGACATCTGGAAATGGATCTAGGACAGGAATCTGCTCAAGGTGAAGCCATAGCAGGGGAACCAACAGCTGATTAGGCCATCATTAGTGGAAAAGGAAAGGCATAAAGATGACCAGACAGCCACTGTTGGATTATAGTGTCCCCCTGGGTGTGCCCCTGGTGAGATATGAAGGAAAAGATGCTGCTGCATTTGGTGTTGGAGGGGGTGGCAAACATCTCACTGCAAGGCTTCCCTCAGAAACAGAATAAGTAACAAGTACCACAATACTTGTACATCAAATGACTATTCACAATGCACCAAAATTTTTCTGCTCAGCTTGTCCACTAAAGAGCTGAAGCTTCCAACTATGTACACTATCAGAAAACATGTTGAGATCAATCATTTCCAAACTATCACTGTCTTGTGATACGGGGGGGGGGGTTATAATCTATTGTCTCCCTCTTGCTGATATACCATACCATAACCATGTTGTCTATGTTTATAGAACTCACACCCTGCAAAAGAGTCATGAAAGTCTACAGCTGTAGAAGGACCACTTTCCTTTCTGTGTATGCTATGTAAATTGGTCTCTTGGGAAGACCTCATTACCTCAACTGTCGGCACTGCACAATGCTCCTCCCCAAGGCAAAAGAAAGGAGTGGAGTGAATGGAATTTCCACTGTGGGGCGACTGCTGTCATACCACCACAACAGATGTTTCTTAAGTGCGTGGATACAAATTGGAATATTTTCCTCCTGCTGCACTCCTCCTGTCAACTGAACATTGTGTGGCTACTAAAAAATCCACAGGTGCAATTTGGAAGGTGGCATTAAGAATATTGTTCACTCAAGGTTCTGAGGGTTTGAAAGGTGGTCAGTGGACAGTGTGACTTAAGAGAAGATACACAGAGGTTTAAATCAGGAGAGAATGCAGAAGACTGGCTTGTTTTGGAAGGGTGACAAGGTGGCATCTTATAAACACCAGTCTGACTTCATTCCAGTTGTGATTTCTCTAGGTTGACAGAGATCTCTAGGGATAGATAAAGTCACAGGAATATAACTTTTTGCTTGTACAAGTGGCTCCTTAGTGGCAAGAGACAAAGACAGTCATCCAGATATAGAAAAAACTGGACTCCTTGGATCCTCAAGTGAGAGGCAACCCACTGCCAAGCATTTGGTAAACACAAAAGAGCGTAACAACGAACAAGAACACTATGAGAGACTACAATCAAATATTTAGCCTTCCTCAGACAAACAGCAGAACAGGAAATGACATTTCTTAAAATATATGTATAGAACCAATTGAAATAAAGTGCATTTAGTAGAACAGCAAGTGATACTTTGTTGCAAGTAACTCCATTCATCAAAATATTTACACAGATGTTAAACTCTATAATTACTGGATTATTTAATCATACTTATGTGATGTGTTAAAATGTTATAAAAACAGTGAATGATAAACTAAAAATATTTGTGTATATTTTAAATTGTTACCAAAAATATTCACAATTTGGAACATTATTTCCACATTTAAACATTAAAAATACTGATTAGTTTTGCTGTACAATAATCATAAAATAATACAATTTTACATTAGTGCATTCTGTTAGGAATAATTGATGTTGGGTCCATTTCATATCCAAATGTGAGAGACCTTCCTATATGTGTTATCTGTTATCGATAACCATTTTAATACACATTTTATTGATAGGTTGTCATTGATGCCAGGTAATAAATGTCATCAATTCATCTATCTCTAACCTAATTTGCCAGGGGCCACCATTGGATCTGGCATTCTTTGTTGAGTATAACAAAGTTGAAGGAATGCCCTGTATTGCTAATAATATGCTTAGGGCATTGTTCACATCAGATTTTGATTCACAGTTGTAATGCTTGCTTATTTTATATGTCCTATCTTTAATGTTGAACTGAGTGCCCACTCTAATAAATTTGCATTCTGCACAGGCACCACATTTGTACATTCCTTTGGGGCTTGAGAAATGAACTTTTGGTGCCCTTTCCAAAATAGCTTTAAGGTTTTGGCCTCTCCTGTATGTTATGTTGGGTTTTTCACCTAATGCTGTAGACAAAGTACTGTCATGATTAATTTACAGGATCTCCTAATTTTTCGCGAGAAAGTGTGTAAAAGACACATTATAATTAGTGTCCTTACTTCTATCTCTAGTTGGCAGACTAACCGAATTAGTGCCAATTCTTAGTTTTGTTATTAAGAAATTTACTACTTCCACTATGATGTTGTCAATCAAAGTAAGTGGATAGCCTCTTGCCAAGAACATATTTTTTAGTTTGTTGCATTCATGTTGGAAATCCAGATCATCAGTAACCATACGTGGGACCCTCACTAACTGACCGGATGGCTACTGGAGAAATGCAAAACTATTAGAATATGTGGATTTTCTATGTATATTTTCAGTCTTTGTTATTAACATCCTTTGTAAGAAGAATGTCTAAATAACTGATCTCACTTTCCTGTATGTTAAAAGTGAACTGTAAAAGTTTGT
The DNA here is from genome assembly GCF_019279795.1 of Protopterus annectens. NCBI lineage: Eukaryota > Metazoa > Chordata > Ceratodontiformes > Protopteridae > Protopterus > Protopterus annectens. The sequence continues at coordinate 496,057,988 of NC_056734.1, forward strand.
CATGTTGGTCATTCGTTCTATTAAGTTAGGGATGTCCTCACTATTGCCTTTCCATAAACAGAAAATGTCATCCTGGTATCTGGTATACCAGGAGACATACTGTTTAAAAACCTCATCCTTAAATAGAAGTTCTTTTTCCCAATGTGACAGTACTGCATTGGCGAGCAACCCCCCCCACATACCCATTGCTACTCCGGAGGTTTGAAGGTAAAATTGTTTTCAAAAGAAAAAGTTATTTACCAAAACCATCTCCAAGAGTGTTTCAGTCAAATAAATGGTGTTATTGTCAACATTCTTGGCAACCATAAATTCTCTCACCCAATTAAGGCCTATATCCTGTGGTATAACTGTATACAGATCTTTTATATCTATTGTAAGGAAAACTATGTCCGGGGTATATTCAATTTCGCCAATGTTTTCAGAAAGGACCAAGAGTCCTTACAGATATGTGCCTCCTGTGCTAGTAAAGGTTTAATAATACTATCAACTAGTCTTCCCTGCCATCAACAATAGGCCTGAACGGAGGTGAGTAAAGCTGTTTATGTAATTTTGGTGTTCCAAAGAAGGCTGAGATTCTGGGGATGGCATCTGCAAATATCTTCTGGAATAATAAAACCTTCCATAAGTAAATCATATAGTATGTTATTAATCTTCCTGTAGGCTCCATGTATCTCATTCAGAGATACTTCCTTATAAGCTGGTGTATCCAAATGCTTCTTCATGTATTCCACATATTTAAAGTGGTCCATTAAAACCACCCCACCCCTTTATCCGGTTTCATGACACGGATCCTACAATCCCTTAATAAATGGAGAAAATCCCATTCCAGTGTGGTCATATTGTTAAGATCTTTTTGGTTACTATACATAATCCGATTTTAATTGCCCACAAATCTGTTTCACACATTTTCTCAAACACTAATAAGCTCGGATGGAGGGGTGGATTATATGTACTAGATACCCTAAGGGGGTTCAGTAACTCTGTGTTGTTACCCAACAATGAATGTAAGTTAAGTTTTCTAACAAAAACTTTTAGGTCCACCAGTGTTTTCCCTATGTCCATATGTTGCGCCGGAACAAACGATAGATCTTTTGCAAAGAAGTTGACAATATCCTGATGGATTTCAATAAGTGTATAATTATACACTGTAAAGTCATTGTTACTACTTTTCAGGATATTTGGTTCCAAACCAAAAGAGGGAACCTGGATCATCTCCTCCTCCCCCCTCTTTTCTTGTTCCTCGTATTGGTCCCTGTCTGGGCCCACGGTTGGTTGCTCGGGTGTTGTTGGCCTGATGAAAATCCTGGTTGTCCTGTTGGTCAAAATCTACCATAGACTGGCCTTGTGGTTGGATGTTATCCCTCAGTCCATTTGCTGAGGTGTTTGGCTGATTGGTGTTATTATTATAACCTATAACTTATCTTTACCTTTATTCAAGGCTTATGTTTGCAATGGATTATACTACTTTAAGGTAACCTTAGTTACAACTAATTACTAAATGCACTTTATTTCAATTGGTTCTATACATATATTTTAAGAAATGTCATTTCCTGTTCTGCTGTTTGTCTGAGGAAGGCTAAATATTTGATTTAGCCGAAGCGCTAATTAATTTGGAGTCATTAAACGCCTGTTTATTTTGTAGTCTCTCATAGTGTTCTTGTTACGCCTCGTTGTTTTGGTTCAACAGTTTTTTCGTTTGTGGTTTGGTGTTTGATACTAGCGGAACCGGAGATACTTCCACGGCTTTAGGAACGCAGCGGAGCAGTCCTGAAAGGGTTGTGAACAGTTCCAGCAATAATTTGACCACTCTTGTGGAACTGCTTTTGGGCAGGGTTGATGCCCTAACACAAAAAGTTGACGCCATTACTGCGGCAGCTTCTAACCAGGATAATAGACCTTCTGGTTTGATTTCATCGCAGCAGAGTGACAACGATGATTTTTTCATTCCTAATGGGCAGCAATCACCCATTACAGCAACATCATCTACTATACTTACATCAACGGAACGGGTTATACAGACTTCGAATGAACAGCCCTGTCCTGTGATTACGCTATCTGGGGTACCAAATCCAGGTAACAATAACGCTAACTTTAATAATAACATTATCAATCAAAGGAACTGTAACCAGCAAGGAATACCAACAATGGCTGATTTTTTAATGAACAATAATTTTTTCAGCCAAGGGTTCAGTCAGCGTAATGAACCTAATGTAAACCACATGACTGACACAAATGTATTAGGGGATAAAATTGATGAATTTGACAATAAGTTATACAAATATAAAAAACTGCAATTGGAAGTCGATATCTTACAGAATGTGTTAAACACAAGGTTGTCCCAAAAGGACTAAGACAATGGCGTTTTCCATCTGGGCTGGTGGAAAATTCTCTTTTCACCAAGAGCTGTTGGCATTGTTTGATCGACAAGGGATCGAATTCCTACAGGCTCTCATTGCTTTTTATTCTAAAGATATTGCGGTTCTTGCAGCTGATTTGGATGCCCTTGAAAAATACATTACTTCCAGTGATGATTTCTTGCGTTTAAAAGTGACTATTGTCGTATCTTTTCTAGCATTGAGGCTAGTATGGAGAAATTACTATTTAGTAAAAAGAAAAATTAAGTCGAGATTTAACGGACTATGCGAATAAAACCGCTTATCCCAGGCCTCAAAATAAAACGCAGGTTATTCAAGGAAGTGCCCAATCAAACTGGACAAAATACGAATGTTATCCCAGTAGATAACACCAATAATGACAATAACCAAGAAGGTTTTACAACTCAACGGCAGGGCTATAGAAGGAGCCCAAGGCTGAATAATAACAACAGTACCAACGTTAATAACACCAATCAGCCAAACACCTCAGCAAATGGACTGAGGGATAACATCCAACCACAAGGCCAGTCTATGGTAGATTTTGACCAACAGGACAACCAGGATTTTCATCAGGCCAACAACACCCGAGCAACCAACCGTACGTGGGCCCAGACAGGGACCAATACGAGGAACAAGAAAAGAGGGGGGAGGAGGAGATGATCCAGGTTCCCTCTTTTGGTTTGGAACCAAATATCCTGAAAAGTAGTAACAATGACTTTACAGTGTATAATTATACACTTATTGAAATCCATCAGGATATTGTCAACTTCTTTGCAAAAGATCTATCGCTTGTTCCGCAACATATGGACATAGGGAAAACACTGGTGGACCTAAAAGTTTTGTTAGAAAACTTAACTTACATTCATTGTTGGGTAACAACACAGAGTTACTGAACCCCTTAGGGTATCTAGTACATATAATCCACCCTCCATCCGAGCTTATTAGTGTTTGAGAAAATGTGTGAAACAGATTTGTGGGCAATTAAAAATCGGATTATGTATAGTAACCAAAAAGATCTTAACAATATGACCACACTGGAATGGGATTTTCTCCATTTATTAAGGGATTGTAGGATCCGTGTCATGAAACCGGATAAAGGAGGTGGGGTGGTTTTAATGGACCACTTTAAATATGTGGAATACATGAAGAAGCATTTGGATACACCAGCTTATAAGGAAGTATCTCTGAATGAGATACATGGAGCCTACAGGAAGATTAATAACATACTATATGATTTACTTATGGAAGGTTTTATTATTCCAGAAACGATAGATATTTGCAGATGCCATCCCCAGAATCTCAGCCTTCTTTGGAACACCAAAATTACATAAACAGCTTTACTCACCTCCGTTCAGGCCTATTGTTGATGGCAGGGGTTCGCCACTTACGCATGTGCAAGACTAGTTGATAGTATTATTAAACCTTTACTAGCACAGGAGGCACATATCTGTAAGGACTCTTGGTCCTTTCTGAAAAACATTGGCGAAATTGAATATACCCCGGACATAGTTTTCCTTACAATAGATATAAAAGATCTGTATACAGTTATACCACAGGATATAGGCCTTAATTGGGTGAGAGAATTTATGGTTGCCAAGAATGTTGACAATAACACCATTTATTTGACTGAAACACTCTTGGAGATGGTTTTGGTAAATAACTTTTCTTTTGAAAACAATTTTACCTTCAAACCTCCGGAGTAGCAATGGGGTCGCCATGTGGGTTCGCAATGCAGTACTGTCACATTGGGAAAAAGAACTTCTATTTAAGGATGAGGTTTTAAACAGTATGTCTCCTGGTATACCAGATACCAGGATGACATTTTCTGTTTATGGAAAGGCAATAGTGAGGACATCCCTAACTTAATAGAACGAATGACCAACATGACAAACTTTTTACAGTTCACTTTTAACATACAGGAAAGTGAGATCAGTTATTTAGACATTCTTCTTACAAAGGATGTTAATAACAAAAGACTGAAAAGTAACATACATAGAAAATCCACATATTCTAATAGTTTTTTGCATTTCTCCAGTAGCCATCCCTACTACCAAAAAAGATCGGTTGTAAAAGGTCAGTTAGTGAGGGCGCCACGTGGTGTTACTGATGATCTGGATTTCCAACATGAATGCAACAAACTAAAAAATATGTTCTTGGCAAGAGGCTATCCACTTACTTTGATTGACAACATCATAGTGGAAGTAGTAAATAAACGGACGTCAGGCCATTTTATTCCCCTTCTTAATAACAAAACTTTCGGGGAAGAAGAATTGGCACTAATTCCGGTTAGACTGCCAACTAGAGATAGAAGTAAGGACACTAATTATAATGTGTCTTTTACACACTTTCTCGCTAGATTTTAAATTAGGGAGATCCTGTATAAGAATTGGGACGTAATTAATCATGACAGTACTTTGTCTACAGCATTAGGTGAAAAACCCAACATAACATACAGGAGAGGCCAAAACCTTAAAGCTATTTTGGAAAGGGCACCAAAAGTTCATTTCTCAGCCCCAAAGGAATGTACAAATGTGGTGCCTGTGCAGAATGCAAATTTATTAGAGTGGGCACTCAGTTCAACATTAAAGATAGGACATATAAAATAAGCAAGCATTACAACTGTGAATCAAAATCTGTGGTATATATCTGTGTAGCCAATGTGAAGCTTTCTACATTGGCAAGACAGAGCGTAGATTCAAGACCAGAATACACGAACACATTTATGCTATTAGCAGAAGGGATGTGAACAATGCCCTAGCTAAGCATATTATTAGCAATACAGGGCATTCCTTCAACTTTGTTATACTCCAACAAAGAATGCCAGATCCAATGGGTGGCCCCTGGCAAATTAGGTTAGAGATAGATGAATTGATGTGGCAGGTACGAACTAGAGCACATTTATTACCTGGCATCAATGACAACCTATCAATAAAATGTGTATTAAAATGGTTATCGATAACAGATAACACATATAGGGAAGGTCTCTCACATTTGGATATGAAATGGACCCAACATCAATTATTCCCTAACAGAATGCACTAATGTAAAATTGTATTATTTTATGATTATTGTACAGGAATTCTCCCGGCAAAACTAATCAGTATTTTTATTGTTTAAATGTGGAAATAATGTTCCAAATTGTGGAAATATTTTTGGTAACAATTTAAAATATACACAAATATTTTTAGTATATCATTCACTGTTTTTATAACATTTTTAACACATCACATAAGTATGAAGCAAGTTGTATGATTAAATAATCCAGTAATTATAGAGTTTAACATCTGTGTAAATATTTTGATGAATGGAGTTACTTGCAACAAAGTATCACTTGCTGTTCCGTTGCAATGCCTATAGAGGCACTCTATCTTTACCTTTATTCAAGGCTTATGTTTGCAATGGATTATACTACTTTAAGGTAACCTTAGTTACAACTAATTACTAAATGCACTTTATTTCAATTGGTTCTATACATATATTTTAAGAAATGTCATTTCCTGTTCTGCTGTTTGTCTGAGGAAGGCTAAATATTTGATTTAGCCGAAAAAGCTACATTAATTTGGAGTCATTAAACGTCTGTTTATTTTACGAAGTAGTCTCTCATAGTGTTCTTGTTCGTTGTTACGCTCTTTTGGTTCAACAGTTTTTTCGTTTGTGGTTTGGCATTTGGTAAACACACTGGGAACTGTAGTTAAAGCAAATGACAGGGTTCATAACTGGTAATTACTGTCTCCAAGCAAGAAGTATAGGAAAATGTTTTGTGGAAGCATGTATCCTGCCTCTTCAGAGAGTTTATTCAGTCCCCCTCCACCAGACAAGGGAAGATGGACTGCGCCATGACCCTTCATATCCTGTTTTTCTTTTGACCTACTAGTTTAGGCTGCTGAGGTACTTTGATTTCTTGGGAACCAAGATAAATCTTGAATAAATCCCAGATACCATGTTGTCTGGTGGGATCTCTTGGATGGCTCTTCTGAACAGAAAGTTCCTTTGCCATCCTCATGATGGGGTGAGACATCTGGAATGGGAGGATTTGGAGAACCAGGAAAAGGAAATGTGATAGCCTCTGGATACTATCTTCCTGATATATTTCTTACATGTGATGGCCATCCACTCAGCCTGGTGAGGGGAGAGATGTATTCCAAATGCCTCCACAGTGGAAGAGTTGGGAAAGATCTTACAGGTTCTGCTGTTGTTTTCCTTGGAAGGGACCAATGAAAAGTACAGTTGTGTACACTGACCCTAAATATAGGTGTTCGAGTGTATTCACTGTTGCAGTCATTACATTTGGGTAATCTGCTGGCAGGTTGCCCTCAGTCAGCCTGATTAACAAAGTCTTGGGTCCTGCGTCGGATGCTGTCCCTTCTTCCATGACATCAGGTCGTCAGGGGTATAAAACATGCAGCCGACGCCATTACATCAGTTTTTCTTGCCCCAGATGTTAGGTGCCCCGCAAATGGGGAGCAAAATGTTGCAGAACTTCCAAAAAAGGTGGAGAAGTTGCTATCCTATATAAACCTAGCTTACAATTAACCACTCATAACTGCAAACCACCTCTAGACTCCAATGCAGAAATTCTTATCTCCAAACTTCTTATTAACCATGCCAAATCCATCTATATCATTTGTATACATCTACCTCCTGGTAATAACATAGCAACCATGGAAAATATTCTTTGCTGGCTATCCCAAAACCTGCCTCAAGAAACCATAATTCTAGGTGACACAAATATTGACTGGACCTGCTTCTGCAGCAACCTCCCCTCAAGCCATATAAACCTATATGGGTATTCCCAAACCATTACCTCCCCTACCAAGATAAATAAATCCAACAAGAAATCAAGCTTATTAGACTGGATTCTCATTAACCATCTTCCTCATACTTATGACTCAGGAACCCTCCCTGATGATTTAAGTGACCACTCTCTTACCTATATCATCAGACATAAAACCAACTTTCCCTCTCCAACATCCATTAAAAACATCAGATCTAAAAAGAACTTTAACCCTGAACTTTTCCAGATGGAACTAAAAGCATGTAACTGGTCACCCTTACAAAACCTACCTTTAGATGAAGCTGTTAGTTACTTTAACTTCAACTTCCTTGCCATCCTGAACTACCATGCCCCTACCAGACAAATTAGAGCTAAAAACAAACATGCTCCATGGCTCTCTAAAGAAACCAAACAAAAAATCAATGCTAGAAACAAACATTGGGCAAAATGGAGAAAAACTCAAAACCCTAAAAACCAACAAACCTTTAGACAACTAAGAAACCAAACTAAAAAAGCTATATTATCTGACAAAAAAAACTACTACCTCCTATCCCAACAAGCCAGTCAAAACAAGCCAAAGAAATTTTGGTCTAGTATCAACCAACTACTTCATCCAGGGCAATCCACCACTCCTAACCCACAAAACACTGAACACAAAACACCAATAAATATAGCCAATGATTTTAATACCTTTTTCACTGACACTATACAAACACTGGCTAGTCAGCTCCAACCTAACAACTTTACTTTACCTACTAATAAAGCAACCTCTCCCCCTTCTTTTCACTTTCAACCCATACCAACATCATATATACTAACCCTTCTTCAGAAATTGAAACCATGCTCTCCCTCAGCAGACCAACTACCTGCTGAATTCCTACAACTAGCCGCTAAAACTATTGCCTATCCAATATCTATCCTGATCAATAGAACTATTACCGAAAGCTATATCCCTACTTTATGGAAAATTTCACATATTATCCCGCTCCACAAAGGTGAGCAATCCACTGAACTCTCAAACTATCGTCCCATTGCCCTCCTCTCACCTCTGGCAAAGATCATGGAAAAATGCATTCACAGACAACTACTTCACCATCTAACACAAAATAATTTACTAGCCAACTGTCAGCATGGTTTTAGACCTTCACATAGCACCACTACTGCCCTTCTTTCCTTCACAGATAGTATCAACAAACACCGCAATCTAAACAAACTCTCTTTTGCCCTATTTATTGACCTGTCTAAAGCTTTTGACATGGTAAATCACCAAATTCTCATTACAATACTAAAATCCCTGTCACTTGATTCATCCTCCATAAATTGGTTCCAGTCTTACCTTGACAAAAGACAACAGGCCGTACTATGGCACAAATCTCTCTCTACTCACTTGCCAGTCAACCTTGGTGTCCCCCAAGGATCCATCCTTGGACCTCTACTTTTTTCCATTTTCATCAATGACCTTCACCTTGCCATCCCCCAAGCCACATGCATACAATATGCAGATGATTCCACACTGATATGCTCAGCCCCCTCCTCTTCTGAACTTCTCTACCTCACCCAACAAGTCTTTAACATAGTTGAGCAATGGTTCACACACAGATGCCTTCTCTTAAACCCCAAAAAGACTAAACTCCTCCTTTTCTCTCCTACTAGAAAATCCCCCCCATTGGATTTCTCAGTTAACTCTACCAATAAAATAATTATATCACCTGAACCTACCACCAAACTATTAGGAGTCACCATTGACAATAATCTAAACTTAGATACCCATATAAACAATACTATAAAAACTGTCAACAAAAAGTTAGGCTCTCTATATAGGATAAAATCATTTCTCCTACCTTCAGCTCGAACCACAATAGCACACACTCATCTAATCTCTCCTCTTCTATATGTGTCACTTATTTTTACTAAACTATCTAAAAATAATCTCAGCAAACTGGAAATGTCCTACAATAACATCGCCAGATTTGCAGCAGATAACCCATTTAGAACCCATCACTGCCTTAATCTAAAACAGCTAGGATGGCTTGAACTACAAAATCTAATTAAATACCATCAACTAACTATAGCTCACAAAACCCTTTACACACCTTCCAAAACACCTATTCTTTCCATACTAATCACTCCCTATAAAAACCTAGATTCCTTAAGGTCTTCTCAGAAACTCCTAGCACATACTACTAAAACAAACAACAAGGCTGGTGACTCACTTTTTTTCTAATATAGTTGGAAAAGCGTGGAATCTCTTACCAAACGAACTCTCCACACTTCCCTCACTTTCCTGTTTCAAAAACAATCTGAAAGTGCATCTCAAAACTCACTGGCTATGCCCATGCTCTAAACCTGACTAGCTCAAGAGTCACTAAATACTCTGATCTTCCCATCCCACCTACCCTTCTAAAGAAACTTCTTCCTTCTAAAACTAGTTCTACTTAATATCTCTAGAACTCCTAATCTATATTACTTTCTTCTGCTATGACTGTATTCTATACTGTAAATTTTGGGTTTTAACTGCATCCTTTGTTATGCCTGCATTCGACACTGTTGTTGTTTTTTTACTATGATAACCTGTAATTGGCACTGTAAATAGATGTATTTGTCTTATATATCCATAGATAGAATTGTGTTAAATTCATTGTATTACCTAGGGGCTTTTCTCCCCGGGCCTCTACTGAAAATGGACATGTATCCAGTTAGACTAGCCCGGTAAACAAATGTAAAATAAATAAAAATAAAAAAATAAAATATATAAATAATTTAAAACACAACAATATACCTCCAAACAAAAGCAAATACACCAAAAAGGATTTAAAGTGTAGTAAAAGAAAGGAGAGGCAAAGTAAGAGAAAAAAACAGGGGGCTGGAGGGAGGGTAACCAGGACTGCAACAGTGAATACACTCGAACATCTACATTTATGGTAAGTGTACACAACTGTACTATGTTCTTCGTGTTTCACTGTTGCAGTCATTACATTTGGGTAGATTCCCAAAGCTATGGTTGGGAAGATGGATTTATACAGCATTAGGACCGGCTATAAGGCCCTGCAAAACAGCAGTGGCAAAGCCAGCTCTGGATTTAGAGAAGACTGGTAAATGATAGTGCTTGGTGAAAGTATGGACTGAACTCCAGGTAGCAGCTTCTAGAATATCCCTGGTAGGAACACCTCTGAGAAAGGCTGCAGAAGTAGATGCAGCCCTGGTGGAGTGGGATCTGATCCCCTGGGGGATAGGTTTTCCATGGTGCTTATAGCAGAAATTAATACAATGGCTTATCCATTTAGAAATGGTTTGCTTTGAAATAGCCTTTCCCTCTGCTCCTGCAGCAAATGCTACCAGCAGCTGTTCAGATTTTCTTTGAGATTTAGTCCTGTTCAAATAAAATCTAAGTTGTCTGTGTACATCCAATTAATACAGAATCTGCTCCCCCTTGTTCTGTGGACTGGAAAAGAAAGTTGACAAATGAATAGGCTGATTAAGAGCCACACTAGATACCACCTTGGGCATGAAGGATGGTTGGTCCTGAGTGACACCCTGTCCGCATGAAAGATGATGAAAGGCTCCACTGCCATAAGGGCCTGTAATTCAGAAATCCTTCTAGCCGAAGTGATTGCTAAAAGGAAGGCTGTTTTCCAGGAAAGAAATTTTAAGCCTGCAGTAGCAGCTGGCTCAAAAGGAGGTAGAGTGAGTTTCTCCAATACAAAGGTAAGGTCCCAGGCAGGGGAAGGAGCTCTCCTGGGTGGCCTCAAGTTTTTGGCCCCTCTGAGATACTGCTTTAGCAAAGGATGAGAGAAGAGGGGGGGGTTCTGTGTTGTAATGAGCTGAAATGGCTGAGGCATGAATTTTTATGGACGAAAAAGACAGGCCCTTGTGAAGCATCTCAGTTAAGCATTGTAAAATCTGAGGTAAATTGGGCACTGCTGTGCTCATCCCTTGAGATTAATTCCAGGCACAGAATCTTTTCCATTTGTCAGCATAAGATTTTCTAGTACTAGGTCTTCTAGTCTCCAAAATGATATCCATCACAGGTTTGCTGAGGAATGCTAAGGGGAAATTTAAGTGATTAGCCAAGCTGCAAGATTCAATATTTGGAGCTGAGGGTGCAGAATTTGGTTGTTCTGCTGAGACAGTAAGGAAGGTGTCTGAGGCAAGTGCCATGGAGAAATATGTGACAGACTGCATAGGAGTGGGTGCCAGTGTTGGCGAGGCCAGTCTGGAGCAATCAAAATCATTTTTGGTTTGTTCTGTTTGACTTTTAGTAGAACTTTGGAGAGCAGAGGCAGTGGGGGAAAGGCATAGACTGATAGGTTTTTCCAGCTGAAGGACAGAGCATCCACTTTCCAGGCTTTTTTGTGAGGAGTTCTTGTGCATAATCTGTCCAACTGGTAGTTCTGGGGTGAGGCAAAAAGATCTATGTCTGGGCTCCCCCATTTGCGTGTCAACATGTTGAAAATCCATGGTTCCAGTTTCCATTCGTGTGGGTCCATGAGATTTCGGCTTAGTTCATCTGCCAAAATATTTAGCTTACCTGGCAGGAATTGAGCTTGCAGTTGTACTTGACAGCTCAAGGCCCTGTTCCACAATGCCATGGCTAGTCTGCAGAGGGGGTAGGAATGTGTACCTCCCTGCTTGTTTATGTACCACATACCTGTGGTGTTGTCCGTCTTTACCATTAGTTGTCCTGGATGAAGGTAGTCCTTGAAGGCTGTCAGTGCATTCTGTACAGCTAGCACTTCTTTTTGATTGACATGAAGGTGCAATTGATTTGGACTCCATTTGCCCTGAATGCACTTCCCTGCCAGATGAGCCCCCCATGCATAGTCTGATGCGTCTGTAGTTAGGGTTTGGGCGGCAGGGGGTGGTGTGAATGGCAGTCCCTTGTTTTGGTGGCAGGCCTCTGCCCACCATAAGAACTCTAGTTGCAGGCAAAGTATGATAGGAATCATTGTTTCCAGGCTGTGACAATGTTGATTCTATAAACGTTTTAAGTACCACTGAAGTTTCCTCATATGCAGTCTTGCATATGGAATTAGAAGAATGCAGGAGGCCATGAACCCCAAGGGTTGCAGTATTTGTCTTGCAGATAGCAGGGTTTTTGTGACCACTTGTTTGAAGTAAGTCACCAAATGAATTTGCTTTTCTGTCATAAGGAAAGCCATCTGGGCAGTTGTATTCAAGCTTGCACCCAGGAATGTAATTTTTTGAGTGTGTACCAGTTGTGATTTCTTTTCGTTTACAGTGTACCCTAGATAAGTTAGAACCCTTTTTAGAAACACCATATGTTTTAGAAGAATGGCCTTGTTTTCTGCCTGAATTAGACAATCGTCTAGGTATGGGTATATTTGAATATTTCTTTGCCTGCAAAATGCAATTACTGGAGCCAGGCACTTTGTAAATACCCTGGGCGCAGTAGATAAGCCAAAGGGCAGTGCAGGGAACTGATAATGTAAGTAGCCTGCTTTGAAGCAGAGGTATCTTCTGCAAGATTCCCTGACTGGGATATGCAGGTAAACCTCTTTTAAATCTAGAGTTGCCAACCAGGCATCTTTGCCTAGCATAGGAAGTAAATGGTGAAGAGTCAGCATCTTGAATTTTGGAATGTCCAGAAAGGTGTTAAAGTCTGGAATAGAAACCTTGTCCCTTTTCCTCTTCTGGTACAAGCTGAATTGCCCCCATGTTTAGGAGGGAAAGTACTTGTTTCTGAGCCTCTGCCCACTGATTTGGGGGCAGGTCTGGCCATCGGGTTTGAAGTTGGCAACGTGTGGAAATGAAATCTGTATCCCTGGGACACTATTTAAAACCCATTTGTCCTGGGTTATTAAGTTGCCAGCTTTTTGCATGAAGAGCCAGTTTTCCCCCTAAATGGCCGGCTAAGAGGTAAGTGCTTGGTAATTTTAAAGGAAAGTAATTGAGACTGTTTACCATAGGGAGGTGTCTTGTTGTTTCCAGATTTGGAAGTGGAGGCACCTCATTGCTTAGTTCTGAAAGACCCTTGGGACTGAAACCTGGTGCTTTTGGAATGTCTGGGTTTGGCTTGAGTTGGTCTGTAAGGAACTGGAAAGGACCAGTTCTCAGTAGGCCAGTGCCTACTAAATCTTGGAGGTTGTACTGGTAAGAAATCTTTCACAGTTTGCATAGATTTATCTCCCATCTTTTTTTAGAACTTCTTCAGCCTTATTACCAAACAAACGGCCCTGCTGCAAAGAAGCATCCAACAATTCTGCTTCAACATGATCAGGCAGAGAATGCTCCTTAAGCCAAGCATGCCTTCTAAGCACAGACCCAGTAATAGCAGCCCTGCAAGAGGCCTCCAAAGAATCAAAACCACATTGCAAAGTACGTTTTCCAGCTTGTTCAGCTGAATGCAATAAATCCAATTCCTTATTTTCCACACAGTCAGAAATCAACATCATTTTCTGTTTAAGCAGTTCCATGATATGCTGTTGACATTTTAGCATATGGAATTGACAGTTTAAAGCCCTGCTTGCCAAGGTTGCAGAAGTATAAACCTTTTTACCCCATCCATCCAGCGCTCTGGAGTCTCTATCAGAAGAGGTAGGATTTTTAGCAGTAGAAGCCTTAATGCCCTTGGGCCCCTGAGAAATGGTTTCAGGGTCCGCAACAGGATTTTTGAAAAGGAATTTGTGGGCGTCAGGAACCCTGTAGTAGCTGTCTGGCTTACAAGGGGCCAGAGGTAGGGAATCAGGGGCCATACTGGATTCTGAAAACACATCATCAACAATGTCTAGTACAGGAGGTATAGCCAAAGGCCTACGCTGAGGAAGAAGGAAATCCCTAAGCCTCTTTTTGGATTCAGAAAAATCCTGACTTTCCCAGTGGAAATGCTCCCTTAAGGTATGCAAAGTTTCCCCAAAAGAGAAATCCTCAGGGGGAGAAGCAGAAGGAATGGAATCCTCTGCATCAGAGTCCTCATAAGTAGGCATGGACAAATCCTGTTCATTAGAAGAGTCAGAATAAACAGAGTCCTGTTCAATAAATTCATAGTCAAGTTCAGCCCTAGGCCTCTTGGAAGGGTGGGGGGGGGGTTGACTACCATTGATTAGAGTAATTAAATCTTCAGCCATTTTGATCATTTGTTTTTTAGGCATAACTACCTGAACATGTAGCCTAGGCATTGGTTTTTTAGACATAGATTGAGATTTTGGCCTTAATATTGAAGGTGGTGTCGGTTTAATATACAAATCTGTAGGCCTGAATACACCCTCATAAGCTGGTGCCTGCACAGCGGCTCCGGACCCATCCAAGGTAGAGACATCCGCGGGCTCCATAGGTGAAGCATCTCGCCGCATACCGGACTCTGAATGGGTCTCAGTAGAGGCCTGCGAATCAGAAGTAGCGGGTATCAGGGGCTGCGAAAGCACCTCACTGAGAACAGGCGAACTGGAGACTGGCTTAGGAGAAGCATCGGCAGTTTTGGACCTCAATGGCCTGTCTCTGTCTTTTTCTTTGCATATTTTCAGTATTCCAGTAGTCGGATGGCTAACCAACGTCATTTCTGGACAATTAAACCGAGAACCGAAATATTTAGAAGCAAAAATGTACCGACAACGGATAGTGCGCTGATTAAATAAAGCACAAAAGACAGCAAGGTACGTCGTGGTCAGGGCCTAGGCAAGGAATACAGTACAAATGGAAATCAGTATGAGGTATTTGCTTCCCACGAGTAATGCAATTATTAACTTTTACTGACATCAGTAAGGAGCAAGAAAAAGTTTCCCCAACGGGGTACTTAGCTATCTAGTTGAAGACTTCGGTTCTGAAACTCGAAAACGAAAATTTCAGGAGTCGGCCGGCACTTGCGAACTGCTTCTGCTTTTGGCACCACGCGGCAAGAAAACTGATGCAATGGCGTCAGCTGCATGTTTTATATGCCTGACGACCTGACGTCATGGAAGAAGGGACAGCATCCGACGCAGGACCCAAGACTTTGTTAATCGGGCTGACTGAGGGCAACCTGCCAGCAGATTACCCAAATGTAATGACTGCAACAGTGAAACACAAAGAACATCACTGATTTTGCAATGCCCCTCTGCCTCTTTAGTGGCATTCACTAAAGGATATCCTGCACCTCCTATGGGGGAATAGAATCCTGAAACTGCTTAAAGGACTGACTGTGAGACTTCTTAAAACAATTTTGGTAACTGGAAAAGGATCTTTGCAAAGCTATGAACTTGACTTCTACATCGGACAACATTTTGCCCTCTTGCTTACTTCTTTTCAGCTTCTCTTTCATGCTAGGTCTAGAAAAGTGAAGACCTATCAAAAAGGGCATTTATGAAAAATGCCTTGAAGTTCTCCACAAAGTTGCAAACATGGATCCAATCACAGGGCCTCATGGTAATGCCTTTTCCAACAGTACTAATCACTCCTTAAGGTGCATTATGTAACAAGCACATCGAGAGATTTGAAATGTTATCCACAATGGACACCTCCACCTCTAGTTGCCTACAAGTGTCAGGTGTTACCGGTCACCTCAACATGTCCAAAGCTTGTTCAACTAGGTCACATTGGAATCTATTCATTTGCAGCAGGTAATTTATGGCTCTAATTGCAAATGTATCCAATGCATAAGTCTGTTTTACCATTCTGTCCCCTGCCCTGGAATCCCTATCTGGGAATGGGCAGCTGGGCACCGATTTGGTCACCAATGCAACACCCATGGAGTCAGCAAGGAGACACTTGCTCAAATACTGCCTGTCCTTAGGAGGGTACAGTATCTGGTCCAACTTTCTAGACATGGACTCAGCCACAAGGGTCCTCTCCAGGCCCTTTCCACTACCAAACCAATTACGCAGTCAACAGGGGAAGCCATCCTGGAGGTAGACTGTGCAGAACAAAAAGCCTTCATAAGAACCTCCTCTAGTGAGGAGGTCAATAAGCCAAGTGCCCCTTTGCCAATTAATTTTAGGATTTCCCCAAATCTGGTGTCATCAGGAGGGACTGTGGGAAGCACCCCCCCCCCCTTGTCAAGACCGGAGTTTCATGTCAGAGACTCCACTGGAGAGTCTAAGTCTATCCTCTTACACTTCTCCTTGGCACACCTTGGTTGGGAGTCTTCTGATGGGGAGGAGAACTGATGTGATCTGAAAAGGTTGTCTCTTCCTGAAGTTTTTAAATGTACTCTGACGATGAAGCTCATGATCAGTGCCAAAAGCAGAAGAATGATGTGTATCCTGAGGTTGATCAAAGAAGATGGTGCGGCTGACGTGCCACATCATGACAATGACTTCGAAAGCTGATGACGTACCTGAGGGAGTAGATGTAAACGGTACCATAGTTGTTCTCGATGTTTAGATCAATACTGAGAAAGGTCCGGAATAAGATACAAAAAACACAATAGTTGCACAATTGAAACAACTTTTAAAATGGGAATAATTTTGGAGCTTTTCTCCTCGGGCCTCCACTGAAAATGGACTTGTATCCAGTTGGACTAGCCCGGTTAACAAATGTAAAATAAATAAAATAAATAAAGGCAGCTTAATAACAAGCAATACTATTATCAGCTTAGTATATGTATTACTGAGCAAACAAAATAGCTACTTTATTCAAAGCTTTTTCTTAAATGAAATGCCTGCAGGCCAAGGGAGTGTGGGGGACAGGGTAAGGTACAGTTAAAAAATGTAATGATCTGATCGGACGGTAACAGCAATGCAAGCACATCTTCTTGCAATTGACTAATTTTTATAAAGATTAGAGCAAGAGGTGAAACACTTAAACAGTTGTTGAAGCATGCTACTGACACTATGGTAGCAAACAAGATCTGGTGAAAAGAGAGCAGATGTGCATTATTGGACGCAGGACAGGATCTGTTTGAGAAGAGCTATTTGCTGCACTGGCACCTAGCAGCAGACTTAGTCCCCATCTAGTGAAATGGATGGACTCGATAATCCAATATCACTGCTACTAAAACTGAAGGTCAGAAGGCAAAAATGTTTAAACCTAGCAGAGACAGATCCCTTGACATAGGACATGCATCATACAGAAACTGATCTCTCTCATGTTAACAGAAATCAGCAGGACCTAAATTTGTGTTCTTTACTACTACATTATATAAAAAGAAGTTGTTTCTAAAGGTTATTCAGACATGCATTTTTTTCTTAGAGCATAAATACTTAGCAAAGTAGATTAAGCAGAAAAATGCTCAGATCAGACAAGTTCATTAAAAGTGGAAAAGGGTGTTGTCATACAGCTTTAGAAATCTATGTCTCACATTAAACTTTATTAGTCGCCTCAGCTATTAGAAAATGAGAGAATACGCCAAAAAAGGGAGAGAGAACCTATTTTCTCCCATGTCTACCCTTCCAGGATACCATCTAAAGTAAAATATACTTCACTGTGTATGTCAGATCAGTAGACATTAATGAAACATATGTCTAATAATGAAAATTATTACTCACTGGTACAATAACTTGCAAAGCAGGCAGGTTAGCCGGGTCAAGTTGTCAGCTTCTTCCAAAAAATGTTCCCCCTTCTTTATTAGCAATTTTTCCACTTTATTTACTCTATTTACTTGTTAGACTTCATGAACTGCTTTACAATAAAATGGTTTGGTTACAATAAACAGAAGCCAAGCTCAAACGTGCTGCTTACAAGTGTTATCGGGGTCATAAGGATGAACATTTGTCCTTACAGCTTGACTCTGGGCAATGGAGATAGCTTACAGGGACAGATGGTCAGAGCTCTATTACTGGCTTGGGCCAAGGAAATCTGGCAAGGAGGAATGAAACAGCTAAAACAAGTTCATCTATTTTGGAGGGGGACCATGGCTGGCCATGAGGAAGGACATTCATCCATGCTTACACTCAATGCAACCAGGGACAGCATGTGTAGGAGCACATATCCCCAGATATAAACACAATATGGGAGTCATAGCCATACAGAACACTTTAGGATTAAGCACAAAACCCTGATACCCACTACAGGTGATGGCACCACTCCAGACCTATGACTCTTTTTCAAAGAGAAATGAATGGATCATAGCGTTTTCATTCCTGGATATGAATTAACAGTATCCTGCAGGGAAGCCAGATGGCTAAGGTAGGAAGCGGATCATAAAAAGGAAAAAGATTTCAGGACAGACATGTCATGTTTCCCTCATTCTCTCCCACACAGTGCCTCGAAGCAGTGCATTCATGATTAGAACAAAGTTCAGTACTGTAATACCACCATGACATCCTTTAAACACAAAAGGACATGCCTTATCTGGATACTGTAAAAAGTTTTGTTCTCTTCTACAAACGTTATCAAGAGATATAAATATCTGTAGAAAATGGAACAGCACAGGGAGTGCAAGTAAACTCTTCTGAGGACAGGCTACTGAAGTTCAACTTACATTCACTTGAAAAGACAAAAAGGTCAGAGTTAAAATACAAATTTATATTTACTTACTAACTTCTTAACTGACTGAATAGACTGATCCCAATGGATACCTTATAGACACATTACAGAAATAGAGATAAGTAAAGAGATAGGTACGGCTAAATCATCTGCAATTGGAAATCTGTGGACCTAGCAAACAGAAGGCTAATTACAGCACGCAGCTCTTAAAACATCTTAGAACACCTTGTTCTCCAGTAACTCTGGAACATACTTAGTTCTCTATTTTGCACCATGAACACACATTCCCATTCAAGTCATTTTGGGATATAAAATCAATGAAGATAAAACTACAGCCGTAAATTATGTTCCCAAACACAAACTGTTTCAGCAATACCCAGATTTATGGGGACAAGATAAGATGAAGTATTTAGGAATATAGATTAAAAAGGCTTCTGTTGTGGCAGCTAAGGATATGTGGGAACAGACTTAACAAAAGAATACAAAAAAAATGAAAACTCATTTATGGATATAGACAGTAAGATACAAGTAATGAAAATGTTTTTAGACCCTTTAGTCTTGTATACAGGTCAGACATAGTTTAGCAACCCAAGGAGAAGTTGTGGACAATAATAAAGAATTGAAGGAATTTATCTGAGAGGGAGAGAGGGCAAGAGTTAAGTGGGATAAGTTAATCCTTACAATATAACAAGGTGGTTTAGATTTACTTGATTTGAAGGGATACTTGATGGGTAAGAGGATGGCATGGATTTATGCCTGTGCATTTAATATTTTACAGATTGCCCTGTCCATAAGGGACAAAGGCACTATCCCAGGTGTGAATTTCCAATTCCCCATCCATTTGTCCAAACTGCATTTGAAGAGGGCCAGGGAAGGGCTCTGCCTTAATGTGAAATGGAAGCCTGTTCCAAAGAAGGGGAAGTCTCTGAGACACATCTGTCTCTCCAGCATGTTTTGTTTCAATTGCTGACTAAGCTTAGATCTCTAAATCAGGTGACCCTTGTGCTGTTTGACTTGCAGATGTGTAGCAGCTCCATAAGGAGTGACCTATGCCTGACCTAAAAGGCACTCACAAATCTAGCCCTTAACAGTCGGTAGGAGACAGAATGAAGGGATAGGGTTTTTACCCTATCTGCATAGTTTATGTTCTTTACACCCTGCATTTTCTTTGTGAGGAACCTCTGAGGTTGTTCCAGCTGTTGTAACTGCCTAATCAAATACATGCCAAATGGTGCACTGTACTCGATAGCTGGTCTAATGAGGGCTGAGTACAGTGGGACTATTATTTCTTTGATATAGATACCATACATTTACTTAGAAGTTGTGCCATATGAAAGAATTTCCTCAATACTCTAGACACATGGCGATCAAAGTTCAGGCTATTATCTGTGTGCCTAGATCTCTCACCTCTGAGTGTACTCTAAAGGGTGTGGCTACTGCTGTTGTAATTTGCAGGGGTATCTGACTTCCTAAAGGGTTATGATAATGCATTTTTTTGCCAATCATCTGTCTGATCTAGACCTTCCTAAAGGATATCTACATCATTGGAGGATTTAATTATTGCCCCCAGCTTGCAGTCATCAGCAGACTTTGTCATCCAGAGGCCTTCCACATTTGTCTTGACTTCAGAGAAGTATATTCTGAACAGGAGTGGTCCCAGTACTGAGCCCTGTGGCACACCACTAGTAAATGGCCTCTTACTGGATCTGGTTTCACCCACTTTACCTGCGTGTCCTGTCCATTAACCAGTTGGCTATCCATCTAGTGACACAGGGATTTATGCTCAGTTTTCAGAGTTTATTTAAAATATCTGAGTGAGGAATTGAGTCAAATGCCTTGGCGAGACTGAGATAGGTGGTATGTACTGTTTTGTCCTCATCCATTGCCTTAGTGACTTTCTCAAATAAATCCACCAGATTCAATAGGCATGATCTGTCCTTGACAAAGCCAAACTGGGTCGGGTCCAGTGTTTGGAGGTCTCCTATGTCATTATTTATCAGGTCAATGATTACTCTTTCCATGGCCTTACACATAAGACTAGTCAAACTCATGGGTCTAATTTCCCAGATCAGCAGATTGTGCTCCGTTATGCAGAGGGATGACTGTTCCTGTCCTCCACTCTACTGGGACAAAGCCAGTCCCAGAAGCTATGGTTAAATAGAGATTCTAATGGGCATGATAAGTCCTGATTTAAGCTGTTTAAGAGGCAACCTGGTATATTGTAAGACCCCACTGAAGCAGTGTTTTTAGCTTTAGAGAGCACAGAGGCAAGCTATTCTTTGGTGATAGAGTGGTGGAGGGCATTTCTTGGGGGAGAACTGGGGGTATGGGGAGGTGAAATCTGAGCTGAATATGGTGGCAGCACATTTTCTACGTCTTCCGGCTAAGTCTGCGGACATAACTGAAAAATGCCTTACGGTTGTCCTTAGCTTTTATTTTTGCCTCGAAGTCTGCTTTCAGACACTTGACTAGTTCCTTGATTCGCTTGTTTAGATTAATGAAGGACCTCTATATCTCCTGTGCACATTCCCTCTTCTTGACAGGATTATCTTTCTTTTGTTGTAGAACCTGTTAATACCTGGGGTGGCTTGTTTTTGCAGTTTGACTTGGGTTTATTATGATCTGGCACTGCTGTTTCTATGCATTTGTTTACATGGTCATACAGGACTTTTGTGTACGTCTCTGCATAGGTTTCTGTGTTTTCTGCATTTGGGGAGCTTGTAAACTAGCTGTGTCATCCCTTAATATGGGTAATTTACCTTAGAGAAGTTCTTAAAGGTTTTGGGTTAAATGGATGGACTGGTTTTACCTTTATTTCAAGGTAGACCATTTTGTGATCTGATTTTAACAAGTGAGGACGTAACACTAGGAAAGTGCAGCACTCTTCCATATTCATGAGTACCAAATGTAGGGCATTTCTTCTCTTAGTGGGAGTGCAGACTAGCTTCTCCAGGGAATTTGAGTTTACAAAGTCAAGAAATCTTTGGGTCTGCATGTTATTGGTTGTGCATGCCTACAAATTAATGGAGATGTAGGTAGATAAAATCACCCATGAGTATGGTATTGGGCTTGATGGTGAGTGATTCAGGTAACTTCAAGTATAATGTATGTGTTCCCTGGTACACAGTGGGGGACCTGTAGCTAGCAATAATATGGTAATGGATTTTTCCCATGGTTAGTTGGACATGGAGTAGCTCAAGAATGTCATATTGTCTGACCAGCTTTGAGGTGTGTTTATCCTTCATGTGCACAGGTACACATCCGCCTTTTGCTCTTTCATGTTCTTTGGGTGGTCGGAATAAAAGAAAGGCATATAGCTATGCACTGCCAGAGTGCTTTCCGTGGCTTTGAACCATGTTCTGGTTAATGCACAGGCATCAGCATTCTGCAGAGTGAGAAGAGCTTCCAGTGAGTACAGTTTCTTGTTGAGATTCCTAGCACTGAACTGTAACACCTTTAGCTTGTCCTTCGTAGCTTTTGTTATTTTGGAAGGTTTATCTGTTTGGCAATGCCTGCCTAAAGAAGGCACTACAGGGGTGGATAATGTTTTGGCCAATATCTGAGACCCTAGAGGCGACAGGTGAAGACGATCCATGGCAAAGCAGCGTGGCCAGTCAACCATGTCCTCCCAAGCTGGCAAGTATTGGACCCCTTTGACTAAGCCAATTGTTAAAGTCAATCATTTTATGCTGGTACTGTGGCATCATCCATGGAGATGGTAGAATGCTGCTCAGTGTTACGCTCAAACCTGCCTGTGACACACATTCTGAGAGCTCAGTTAAGCCTTTCATCATACAGTCCAAAGAGATATGTCTCCAGTCATTTAAGCCCACATCCCAATTTGCATGGGACAGTCCCTGTTTGCAGCTTCCTTTCCTGCTTTCCACATCAACTACTCAACTACAATTGGGACAACAAATGTCCTGGTTTGTTTTTTTTTTTTTGAAAAAGGACTGCATGCACTCTACTGCAGCTGGAACATCCTTGTTAGTCAGTCTCCATAGTTTCATCATGAAATTAAGCATAAGATAAGCCATCCTGAAGTAGTAAACACAAATATTTCAAGATCAGGGGGCTGTTCACCTCAAAGGACCCTCTATTCCCATTTAGGCACCACTTAGAAAACCTCATCCATTTGTAAACTTAAGATTTTCTAGTAGCAGGTTTATGGCTTTCTTAGACACCTGCTGTACACCCTCATGAAATAAGTGTCTTAAAAGAGTCAAGACTGAATCATCCAGGCTGTTAGTTGTAGTTGCTCCAAAATGGGGTGCACCAGTCACCCCCAAGACTGTGTGAGCAAATCTAGCATATGAGGATGTCTGAGGTAATTGCCCTTGGACAATACCATTAGAAAGGGGTACCAAGACTGCCTGGGGCAATAGGGGGTCACAACAATGATTTTTGACATTTCTTTCTGAACCCTCAGATGTACCTTGTGAATAAGTGGAAAGGCTCAAAGGAACAAGAATGAGTCTGTCCTCCAAATACACCTACAAGGATGTCTGAAACAGAATTTCTCCACTTGCCTGTTTTGAAAGGAGGGAAACAGATCTATTTGAGGCATTTCTCATATCTGGACTAAATCCTGGAAAACCATCGCCCTGAGCTACTCTGCGCTGGTCTGCCCAGGATCTTTTTAGCCTGTCTGCGATGATACTTTGCTCTGACGGGATGTGAGATGCCTAAAAAGTCAGAAAATGCTGTAAAGCCAGCTCCCAGAACATCGCTGCCAACCAGCACAGAGGGTTTAAACTTGTACCCTCGTGTTTGTTGAGGTACTACATCATTGTGGTGCTGTCCTTAACCACCTGAAGAGAACCAGGTGTCTACTGATGGAGAAGAACTTTCAAGGAACAGATCACTGCTAATATTCTTTAGTACTGGTGTGCTTCTGTACATCCTTAGGCCCCCAAGTGGCCCACACTTGCATTCCCACTGGCACAGCTCCCCAAGAGAAGATGGGTGAATCTATCAAGACAGACTGTGCCAGATGAGGAGGGAAGAAGGGAAGTCCTGGACTGATACCCAAACTGTGATTTCCACCACTAACTCTCATCTGATGAACAGTGGCACCAGTAAAGGAGATTCCAGGGAATGTAGGTGCTGGGTCCAACAATTCTGGATATATCGCTGAACTTCCTCCTGTGGAGACGGGCAAGTGGTATCATAAGATACACGGACTCTATAAGTCCTAGAATTTTTAGACAAAGTTCCTCCTGAAGAATTCCTGAAACACCATCTGGTAAGACAGGACCTTTCCTAGAAAAGGAGGACCATTCTTTTTTAGGAGCTGATTAAGAGGAGTCTTTGCGAGGGTATCAGGCATGACTTCCAAAGATTCATCTTGAACCCTAGGTGGGAGAGTAAGGTTTAGACTTTCTCTAGCGATTCCAAACACCTGGATAAAGACTCTGCACAAATCACCAAGTCACCCAAGTGCAGATAGATGTGAAAACCAAGAATACGGCAGTGAGCCACTAAAGGAGCAAGGCGTTTGGTAAACACTCACAGCGCAGTGGATAGCCCAAAGTGCAATGCAGAGCACTGACAGTGTGAACCAGACACAACAAATCTCAGATCTCTTCTGAAGCAATGAGCAATAGGATATGGTGTTCCGCATCCTTCAAGTCCAGGGTCACCATGAAGCTACTGTCCGGCAAAAGAGGAAGCATGGAAGCACTGTCGGCGGGGTGAGCATCTTGAACTCGGAAAAAGTACAGTTTTGTACCTACCATAAATGTAGATGTCCCGAACTGGATAGCATCTGCAGTCATAACAACTGGGTTGTCCTGTCGTCAGGCAGCCCTTCAGTCGGCCGGATTCCAAAGTCCGGGTCCGGCTTCGGCTGATGTCGCACTTCACCCAACATCATCTCTGTTGGTCTTCGGGTATAAAAGCATCAGCCGACGCCATTTTCCTCAGTGTTTCTTGCCCCAGATGCCAGTAGCCCTCTTGAAGGCTAAAATTTGGATAGATGCCAATGTTTCCAAAAAGATAGAGGTAAACACAAAAATAAGCATGTATGTACATATATACAAACAAATACACCATAAAAGACTCCCCCCCCGAGCAGCTAGCTATTAGGAGGGTAAACACCCTAGGAGTACCACAGAGGGAAGGAGGAGGGTAATCCTGACTGCAGATGCTATCCAGTTCGGACATCTACATTTATGGTAGGTACAAAACTGTACTATGTCCTTCATGGATGCATCTGCAGTCATAACAACTGGGTAGAATACCATAGCCAAGTAGGGAGGAGGATAAAAGTAGATTATGGTGTGTTTAAGATCCCTTGCAGTACAGCAGTGGCAAACCCTGCTCGGGATCTGGAATATAGAGGCAAATTATAATGCTTGGCAAATGTATGCACGGAGGTCCAAGTAGCCGCCTCAATAATGTCTTTGGTTGCCACTCCTCGTAAGAAGGCTGTGGTAGTGGCTGTTGCCCTTGTAGAATGAGGCCTTATGTTCTGTGGAATTGGTTTTCCATGGAAGGAGTAACAGAATCGTATGCAATTTCCTATCCATTTGGAGATTGTCTGTTTGAAATAGCTTTTCCTTCCCTTCCTGTTGCATAGGCTACAAAAGTTGGTCAGTCTTTCTGCTATTTTTGTTCTGTCCAAGTAGTAGCGTAGCTGTCTATGTACATCCAAGGTATGCAGTATTCTTTCCCTCTGTTTTGTGGGTTGGGAAAGAAGGTAGGTAGGTGGATTGCCTGGTTTAAAGACACTCTGGATACCACCTTAGGCATAAATGTAGGATTAGTCCTCATGGACACTCTATCTTGGTGGAAGATTAGGAAGGGTTGCACTGCCATTAAGGCCTGTAGTTCTGAAACCCTCCTTGCTGAAGTAATTGCCAGTAAGAAAGCAGTTTTCCATGACAGGTGTTGTAGGTCTGCTGTTGCTGCTGGTTCAAAGGGTGATAGTGTCAACTTTTCTAGCACAAAGTTTAAGTCCCAAGCTGGTAATGGTGGTTTCCTTGGAGGTTTTACATTCTTGATTCCTCTGAGGAACTGCCTGAGCAAAGGGTGCAAAAACAGGTGGATCAAAGCTGTATTCTGCTGAAATAGCTGATGCATGTATCTTGATGGAGGAGTAGGACAGGCCTGAATGAAGAAGTTCGCCAGATACTCCAGAATGTTAGGCATATCTATGTTTGACACATCTTTTCCTCTTTCCGTACTCCAAATGACAAACCTTTTCCATTTTCCAGCATAGTTCCTTCTTGTTGAAGGTCTGCGTGCTTCAAGAATAATGTCTTTAACTCTTTGGGAAAGTTCTGGATTGGCTGCTGCTATGTGATGTTCCATGCAGTCAGTTGCAACGTTTTAGGTTTGGATGTATGATGCTGTAGTTGTTCTGAGTTAACAAAGGCATCAGGGTATTGGCCACATATTGTTCGAGACATGCTCCTCAGCAGTGGGTACCAGTGTTGTCTTGGCCAGTTTGGAGCTATCAGGATTATCCTTGGACGTTCTTCCTTGATTTTTAGTAGTACTTTGTGTATCAAGGGAAGAGGTGGGAATGCATATGCTGTTAGGCCTTTCCAGCTGAAGGAGAGCGAATCCACTTTCCATGCTAGTGGGTGGAATGTCCTTGTGCAGAACTTTTGAGCTGGTGATTGAGAGGTGATGCGAATATATCTATCTGAGGCATTCCCCATTTCTTTGAGATGGTCTTGAAGATGTCCGGTGCAGCTTCCATTCGTGGGCATCCGATGTGGTTCTGCTTAATATGTCTGCTAGAGTATTTTCTTTTCCCGGTACAAATATTGCCTGTAACTGGATGTTGTAGCTGAGTGCCAGGGTCCACAGCTCCAAAGTCATTCTGCATAGGGGTATGAATGAGTGCCTCCCTGTTTGTTGATGTACCACATGACTGTGGTGTTGTCTGTCCTTATCATCAACTGGCCCTCTTGGAGAAATGGTTTGAACTTTTGGATTGCCAGTTTTACTGCCAGCATTTCTTTTAGGTTGATGTGCAGGTGAAGTTGATCCTGTGTCCACAATCCTTGCACGCATTTGTCCAGCATGTGGGCATCCTAGGTCTGAAGCGTCTGTTGTGATG
Source organism: Protopterus annectens (assembly GCF_019279795.1). Lineage (NCBI taxonomy): Eukaryota > Metazoa > Chordata > Ceratodontiformes > Protopteridae > Protopterus > Protopterus annectens. Next base: position 496,084,566 of record NC_056734.1, read on the forward strand.
GTCTGGCTTGCTTGACATCTGCGAAAGGGTAGGCCTGGGTTTGACTGACATGCCTGAGCCCACCATAGGAACTCCTGCTTTAAGCATGGAATTAGTGGGATTTCTGTTTCTAGGCTGTGTCTGTGTTGGGACCATAAATTCTTTAGGTACCACTGTAGTTTTCTCATATGTAGTCTTGCAAATGGGACCAAGATTATGCATGATGCCATGAAGCCCAAGGCCTGCAGTACTTTTCTTGCTGTTAACTTGTTCAGTTTTGTTAGTGCTAAGAAGTAAAGAGGGAGTTCTTTTTGCTTTTCTGTAGTCAGGAATGCCATTTGTTTTACTGTGTCCAATTCCGCGCCCAAGAATGTCCTTGTTTGGAATGGTATCAGCCTTGACTTTTGTAAATTGACTGTGTATCCCAGTGCTTGTAGCAAGTAAATGACCCTTTGTAAATCTGCTGTCAGCTTGCTTTTGTTGTCCCCTTGTAGCAGGCAGTCGTCCAGGTATGGGTAAATTTGAATTCCCTGTAGTCTGCAATGGGCGATTACTGATGCCAGGCATTTTGTGAATACTCTGGGCGCAGTAGATAAGCCAAAGGGCAATGCTGAGAATTGATAGTGCTCTGATCCTGCAAGAAATCTGAGGTATCTTCTGCAGATTGGTCGAATGGGGACGTGCAGGTATGCCTCCTTGAGATCTAGAGTTACCAGCCAACACTCCTTGCCCAGCATGGGAAGAAGTTGCTGTAGGGTCAGCATTTTGAATTTTGGGACAATGATGTATGTATTTAAGGTGGACAGGTCGAGAATTGGTCTCCAACTTATTTCCTTTCTTGGAACTAGGAATAGTGTGGAGTAGAACCCCTTTCCTTGCTCTGCTGTTGGCACTCTTTCCACAGCCCTCATGTTTGCTAACTCCATTATCTGTTGTAGTGCCTCTGTTTTTTGATTTGGGGTAGATTTGGCATTCCTCTTTTGACTGGTAAAGTGTGGAAGTGAAACCGGTAACCTTGATCTATGGTTTGTAAAATCCACTTGTCTTTTGTTATGTAGTGCCAGTTCTTTGAAAATAAGGTTAACTTTCCGCCTAGAGGAGCTGCTATTTGTTCCCTGGTAGGCGGATTTAGGGTTAAGTCACTGTGGTTGTGCTGATGTAGTGGCAGTGGTTGTGTCTGCGCCTCTGTTGTTACCTTGCCACTGTCGTCCTCTGTAGGCACCTCCTCTGGATTGGTTTCTGCCTCTGGAACGTCTATTCCTGCCCCTTTGAAATTTTGTGGAGTCAAGAAAGGACCAATTTTTGGCAGGCCAGTTCCTGCTAAACCTTGGGGGTTGAACCTGCAAGAAATCTTTAACCGTTTGAACAGATTTTGCCTTTTCTTCCATTTTCTTCATAACCTGCTGGGCAGGTGTACCAAACAAACTTGTCTTATCCATAGGAGCATCTAGCAACTTAGCTTTAACATGATCCGGTAAAGGTTGCTCCTTTAGCCATGCATGCCTTCTTATCACTGTGCCAGTCATGGCTGATCTAAATGAAGCCTCCAGTGCATCATAGCCACATTTTAAGGAATGGTTGCTAACCTGTTGTATGTTATTTACCATTTCTAATACATATTTCTTATCAAGAGATTAATCAGTGGTTAGTTTTTTAGTTAACTGATCAAGCATAAACTCTTGGTATTGTATCATGTGAAACTGACAGTTTAAAGCTCTAGCTGAGAGAGTAGCTGAAGTGTAGACCTTTTTACCCCATCTGTCTAATGACCTTGCTTCCCTTTCAGAAGGAATAGGGTTTTAGCTATGGTCGCGGCTACTGCCTTGGGACCCTGGGATATAGTTTCGGGGTCTGCAAGTGGGGCCTTGTGAAGGTGGTGATGAGTATCTGGCACCCTGTAAAATCTGTCTGGTTTGGCAGGGGCTGGGGGTAAAGAATCTGGAGCGGAGCAGACATCATTGAAAGCATCATCCACCACAGAGAGAACAGGAGGTATAGCTAAGGGCCTGTGCTGTGGGAGGTGCAGAAAGGTCCTAAGTCTTTTCTGGAGTCTGAAAAATCCTGTTGCTGCCATTGGAACTGCTCTCGATGGCATGCAAGGTTTCCCCAAAGGAGAATTCTTCTGGTGGGGAAGCAGCTGGAATGGATTCTTCAGCATCAGAATCTTCAAAATTGGAGAAAGGAGCCTCTGGCTGGTCAGTTATGTCTGATTCGTCAGCAGAATCATCAGAGGACACTGGCTCAGGGGCTCTGCCCTAGGTCTCTTCTCTGGGGGCTGAGAGGCCCTGTCTGGGTGAGATTGAGATCCTCTAATTAATGAAATTAAATCTTCTGCCAAAGTAAGCATTTGAGAACTAGAAGAGGGCCTGGTTGTGGGGGGTTTAACAGGCACTGTCTTAGTAGTCTTGGCTGCTTTAGCCCTGGCGAAGGCCTTAATGGACATGGCTGCTGGAGGCCTAGCAGCCCCACATGCTGGGGTAGAGACATCCAAGGGAATGGTGTCTGATAAGTCAGTGGCAACCACCGTAGTGGATAAAATTTCTGAGGCTGATTCAAGAGTGGTAGCAGGGGCCTCAGTTGTAGAGATATGTTCAGCTGTACTTTGATCAGTTTTCTCGGTTTCGGCCGAAACCGAGACACTCACGGTTTGCTTAACCATGGTTTCGGCCGAAACCGCGGACCACGAGTGTCGGTCTTTATCTTTGTGTTTTTTGGCAGATTGGGTAGTCGGAGGATCCGATGGCATAATGTACGCAAAATCAGAACCGAAAAACTGTTCTGCAAACTCCGACCGACGCCTAAGCGTTCGTCGGTTGAAAGAAGCACAGGCCGAACAGGCTGCTACGTCGTGGGCTGGGCCTAAACAAGGCAGACAATAAGAGTGGAAATCTTTATGAGGTATTTGTTTCCCACAGGTTAAACAATTATTAACTTTTTCTGACATCGGCTGAGGCAAGAAAGAGTCTAGCGGGTACTTAGCTTTAGAAGTCTTGAAGTAGTATTCGGTAGAAGTAATCTCTGGATCCGACCGACCGGCACTTGCGAACAGCTTCTGCTTGGCGCCACGGCAAGAAAGACTGAGGAAAATGGCGTCGGCTGATGCTTTTATACCCGAAGACCAACAGAGATGACGTCGGGTGAAGTGCGACATCAGCCGAAGCCGGACCCGGACTTTGGAATCCGGCCGACTGAAGGGCTGCCTGACGACAGGACAACCCAGTTGTTATGACTGCAGATGCATCCATGGAGGACATTATGACAAAGGTATTCAAGAAGGACAGGTCCAACACCAGTCTCCATGACATCTCTTTTTTGGGAACTAGGAAAATTCTGGAGTAGAAACTGTTTATTTTTTCTGAAGGAGGGATTGGTTCTATGACCCCCAAGTCCAGCATTTGCTGGAGTACTGGTCAGAATAAAAAGATCTGTTCTGGTGGGGGTGAGGGGGACCCCCCCTTGAATTGAGGCAGATGCTCCTTCCCTTGTCACCTGTAACCTCTGCCAGCAATGCTGAGCACCCATTTGTTGGAAACTACTGATGGGTAAGCCGCCATGTTAGGAGCAGACTTTAGACATGGAGCACCCAGAGGGGAAGATGGGAAAGACAGGTACCGCACCTCAGCATATTCATATGTGAGAAGGGAGGCTATCCTTTTTGGGAAAGGAACCTCTCTTGTTAAGTCTGACAACTTTCTCATCCTGACTTTTCCTTCTGGTGCCTTGACTTTTGTTCATCTCGCACTTCTATTTGTTGGCCGCAGAAAGTTATCCTGCTTAAATAGGGGAAACATGGGAATATGGAACATTTCAGACACCCCTTGCATCAGTTTACCTCTACCATCCCAGTATTTAAGTATCTGATTAGTAGCTATACCAAACAAAATCAGAACCAAATGAAGCATTCATAATCTTTTTTCTTAACTCATCAGAAAAGTTTTGAATGTGCAACCAGACATACCTTGCATCACTGCCTTTCTAGAAACAGTATTGGCCCCTTCCGAGACGCTCTTTAAAGCATGTTTAAACACTTGAGAAACACTGGACACAATACCTTTGACACAGACTTTTTGCTCAGCAGGTAATGATGCAGCAACTTCATCTAAACCATACATACACCTCAACACAAACTTCCACATAAAACAGTGGTAGTTAAATACCTTAAAGGTTACCATACTGGAAAGTGCCAGCTTCTTTCCCTGAAATTCTAGCCACTTGTCAAGCTTATCTGAAAGGACTGGGTTTGATAAAGACACAGTCTTTTTGCTGGAAGTAGTCACTGGAGACACAGCAGTAGCATTCACAGACAAGGGGACTTTGAGACCAAGCATGGTGGAGCACATCTTAAATTTCTTATAACAATTTTTTAGACATAGACTCATCCAACAGAGGAGAACTTCAAGATTTCTTAAAAACATCCTGCAACAGTGGGATTAATGGAACGAAGGCTGCCACAACTAGGGCCTCATCTTCCAAGCCGAAGACTGCTTCCAGCTGAATATATCCCTAAATCCAGCCAGCATATTACTCTGGTATAACCCTGTAAATATCAGAAATTGGCTGCCTTTACCAAAACATTTTATGAGCTCTGTATTGTATATATAATATAAATAGCCAAAAGGGTATGTGCATCTGCTTGTATTGCTGTGCTCAGGGCCCTATTCGTGACACAAGGGATATACTGCTTTTGTGTGGAGCATGTGACTTTTTCAGTTTCCAGGCTCGGTTACAGCTCAGGAGTAAAGACAGTTAAAAAATTTCAGGTGTGTGTATGTGTATATATATATATATATATATATATATATATATATATATATATATATGTGTGTGTGTGTGTGTGTGTGTGTGTGTGTGTAGATATACATATATACATACATACATAAACACACACATTTTATATATATATATATAATATTATATATGTATATAATATTTATATATATATATATATATAATATTATATATGTATATATTATATATATATGTCTGTGTGTGTGTGTATATATATATATATATATATATATATATATATATATACATACACACACACACACATTTTATATATATATATATATAGTATTATATATATATATATATATATATATATATATATATATTTATTTATTTTACATTTGTTAACCGGGCTAGTCTGGCTGGATACATGTCCATTTTCAGCAGAGGCCCGAGGAGAAAAGCTCCACTAATAGACTACGACAATACATGAAGACTACTTAACTAAGTAGATCAAACTTTTTAACAGAGAACAAAACACAAACAAATCAAAATGTCCCAACAGAATACAGATTGTCTTAACTAACTTAAGTAGGTTACAGTAAGATTAAGATCAAAGTTCACGTTATGTGGTTGAGGAGATAAATTCAGGCACAAGAAAATACAGTTGAGTAAAGGATATCTGAAGTGTAGGTATGTAAAAATTAATCATTGATCAGAGGTAGAGGAGAGTGATGGTATTACACAGAGTGAAAAGAAAGCTAGTAGTTAGGCAAGCTAAAGAAAGCAGGTTAGAAGGTAAGGAGAAAAGTTGGTAGTAAAACTTAAGGAGAAAGGGATAAGTGGAAAAGAAAAGTGTGGGTAGAGTATGTTTAGATAGGGTAATGGTATTTAATCAAGTTAACTGTTAAGAAAGTAAAGTTAAACAGGAGAGTGAGGTATATAGGCAGTGAGACAAGGAAAAGGGTGAGGGACCAGAAAGGGGTTAAGAATGTTAGTTTAGGTAAGAATGGGAGAGTAAAGAAAGAAATATGCAGACTGTTCAGAGTAATAAACAGTAGTATGCTCAGTCAGGGTTAGAGCAGGGGCAGAGCCAGTGGATTTGTAGGTGGTTTTATCTGTTTTTGAAAAGGTGGCATGATGTTAGGGAGGTCAGTTCAGTGGGAAGTTTATTCCAGTATGAACCGATAGTGTTTGCAAATAGGGAATCACCTGATTTATTATGAGATTTCAAGGTAGTCACTAATAGTTTGTTGGCTGATCTGAGTGTCTTGAGGTTCTTATAAGGTGTAATGACATTATTTAGTATAGGGATGTTGGAAGGGTAATGGAGAATTTTGAAGGTGATGACTAGTTGTTGTAGAAGTATAAGGTTTGGGAGTTCAAGCCAGTTGAGTTTCTTTAAGTTTAGACAGTGGTGAGTTTGGAAGGGTGAGCCAGTGGCAAATCTGGCTATACTGTGGTAGGCAGTATTCAGTTTCTGAAGATTACTCTTAGATAAGTTGACAAAGGAGGGGAGGCGAGGTTAGTGTAGAGATAAGGTGAGTTTGGGCTAGGGCTACTCGGGAAGAGGCAGTGAGATAGGGCTTTAGTCTGTAAAGGGCACCAATCTTTTTGTTAACAGTTTTGATAGTTAAATCAATATGATGGTCGAAGTTAAGCTGGTTATCTATGGTGGCCTAGGAGTTAGGTGCAGTTGTCAGGGTGGATGATAGCGTCATTACAGGATGTTATAGAGAAAGAGATAGGGTGGATTTAGAGGTAGGGTAAAAGTATTAGTTTGGTTTTTTTGGGATTCAGGAGGAGGCAGATATGTTGAAAAAAATTTTCTGCTGCAGTGAAGACTGCTTGGGTGGTGGAGTGGAGTTCTTCTGGGGTAGGGGCTGAGCAGATGAGAGTAGAATCATCTGCATATTGGATGCATGTGGATGTAGGTAGGGAGATGGGCAGACTGTTGATGAAACTGGAGAAAAGTAGGGGCCTAGGATGGATCCTTGTGGGACACCAAGAGTGACAGGGAGTAGAGTGGATAGATGGCTGTCCCACAGTACAGCTTGTTTCCTATTAGTTAAATAGGAATTGAACCACTGTAAGGCTAGAGAGTCCAGCGAAAGAGATTTTAAGGTATCAAGGAGAAGTTGGTGGTTAACCATGTCAAATGCCTTTGAGAGGTCTAGAAACAGTCTTGGAAGAGAATAGGTTATTATTACGATTTGTATTTATGGTATCAGAGAAGGAAAGAAGGGCAGTAGTAGTGCTGTGGTAGGGTCTGAAGCCATGTTGAGAGTCTACAAGCAAGTTGTTATTTAAGAGATAGTTTAGGAGTTGGTGGTGAATACAGCGTTCCATTATTTTCGATAGAGGCGATAGGAGGCCGATAGGTCTAAAATTGGATAGTTCGTTAGAGTTTCCACCTTTGTGGAGTGGAATGATGTGGGAGATTTTCCAGCAGGATGGAATTTTGGATTCTGTTATGGTTCTGTTTATTAAGATGGATACTGGGTATGCTATTTCTTTTGCAGCTAATTGAAGGAATTCAGCAGGAAGTTTGTCAGCTGAAGGTGTACAGGGTTTTAGTTTAGACAGTAGTTTCTGTATATAGGTAGTTGAGACGGTTTCCAGTTTTAGCGTATAGGTATTGCTGGGGATGGGAGTAGTTTGGAGGGGGGGGGGTGGAGTCATAGAGCTTGCAAGTGAGTTAACAGTTTGAGAGAAGAAATTGTTAAAGGTGTTGGCTATGATGTTAGGTTGTTCTTGTGCTAAGCTAGCTGGGGTAGGTGTTTTGGTATTGCCTGGATGGAGAAGTTTATTAATTCCTGACCAGAATTTTTTTGGGTTTTGGTTGTGGGTTTGTTGGTATTGGAAGTTATAGTTTTTATCTAGGATGACAAGTTTCTTTGTTTTGTTTCTTAGATGTTTGAAGGTCTGATGGTCAGTGGGGTTTTTAGTGGATCTCCATATTGACCATGATTTGTTTCTCATTCTCATAGTTTGTTTAGTAGTAGCAGAGAGCCAAGGAGCTGCTTTGGATCTGATTTTAACTAGTCGGGATGGCGCATGTTGGTTTAGAATTTGTAAGAAGGTATTGTTGAAATGCATAACTGCATCATCTATTGGGAGGTATTTTAGTGTAGACCAGTTATATTGTTTGAGTTCAGTTTGAAAGGATGACAGATTGAATGCTGTTCTATTATATTTGGTCCGATAAGTAGGTTGTTTAGGGATGTTGCATTTTTTTTTAGTGATAAAGGTAAGGAGGTGGTCACTAATATTGTCCGGGAGTATGCCTGTATTATAGGAGAGGGGATTGTTGTTGGTAAGTATCCAGTCTAGGATTGTTTGTTTGTGGGTGGATTTGTTTATTCTAGTAGGAGAGTTAATGGTTTGGTGAAAGTTAAAGAGGTTAAGGTGTATGGTGGGTTTGGGGGATATGCAGGAGTTCCAGTCGACATTAAAGTCACCTAGGATAATGGTTTCCTGGGGGAAGGTGCTAGAGATCCAGCAAAGGATATTTTCTAGGGTGTGGATGTTCTTGCCTGGGGGGATGTAGGAACATATTATGTTTATAGATTTGGTTGTGTTGATTTGGAGTTTGGTGCATAGCATTTCAGCATTTCCTGGTGTGGGGGGGAAGGAGTTAATTAAAGTTAGCTGAAGTTGGGATTTAAACAGGAGGGCCACCCCTCCACCTTTTTTGTTAGTGCGGTCTAGTCTTAAGGTACTATATCCTGGGGGGGTGAATTCATTGTCTTTTGTAGTAGGTTTAAGCCAGGTTTCTGTGAGGCATAGGATATCAAAGGCATAGAAATCAATTAAGGCATGGAGTTGAGTGATTTTGTTGTTAATGCTACGGATATTAAGATGAGCAATTGAGAGGGAGTCTGAGGAAGAGTGTGGGTTAGCGTAGGTGGTAGTTTGTATTAGAGGGCTTGGGTTTTGGGGGGTGTTGGGGCCAGGGTTGGGGTGGATATCTCCATATATAAGTAAAGGAGTTTGTGGTGGTTGTAGGGGTTTTGTAAATTTGAGTGATATTGGAATGAGTCTCTTAGAGGTAGTAAGTAGGTAGCGGTGGGCTTTATGGAAGAGAGGGGAGATAGGGACAGGTTGTTAGGATGTTAATGTGTGATAGTTTGGGTAGGGAAGTGTAGTAGTAGTATCTTTGTTTGAAGATGGAGTTTGAAGTAGTATGAGATTTTCATAGGAGGTAAGGGTGTAGTAGAAAAGTAGAATGTTTAGGAGAAGGAGAGGTGAGAGAAATTTTAGGGTAGAGGGCATAGTTATATAGAGTAGGTGTTTAGTGTTAATAGTGTAGTAGGAAATAGGAGTTAAGGTATTAAGAGAGGGTGTGGTGAAGGAAGTGAGCAATAAGATGATGGATATGATGGAGAAAATGTTATAGGTTGGTGAGTAATTAGGGGTGTGTCTAGGGAAGTATAAATGTAGGATCCCTGTGGGTGGGAATTGGGGTAGGAGGGAGTGAGCGTGGCGAGCGGGAACAACAAGGGTGAGAAGGTGAAAGAGTAAGTCCGTGAAAAGTAGAAGCTGAAAAACAGGGTCAGAGGTATGGTAAAGAATAGTTGTGGGAATAGATATACAGAAAGCTTATGGTAAGGCACCACCTAGTGGCCAGTACTTTATTGCAGCAAATTGTTCACCTACAGGGGGTAGCAGGCTACAGGAGAGAGATAGGCTAGTTAATAGAAGAGAGTGAGCAAGCTGGATATAAGGGTTAGTTAAAAAGATAAATGATAAATGGGGGGGGGGGGTTGTTGGCTGCTGGCTAACCTGAGTGGGAAGCTTGCCTAACCTAGGAGAGTTTTTAAACATTAATATTAGTACAATGTTCTAGTAGCTGTTTCAGCACATACTTTCACTGTCTTTTAACAAAGGATGGTCTCTCAGGGAACTGGTAGGTAAATTCCTAGTTTGGGCTATTTTTCAGAGGCGTCAGCAGGGTGAATTCTGGTGTTTTAGTACAGGGATGTACTGGATCACAGGCTGATAAATGTAGGAAGAGAGAAAAAGGTAGTGAGGCATACAATACTAGAATTAGAGAGCAAGTAAAGAGTTATCACAGACACAGTTACATGTAATTATCTCAATAAAACATCAAAATACTCTATTTGTATATAAGCCTAAGATTACAATATAAATCAGGTACAACTATGACTCTAAAAACTCTACAAAGCATGAACAGATAGCTAGGAAAGAAAGAGCTGCATATGCTTTTTCTTTAAAATTAATACACTGACATTGGCTTTTAAATCAATAGTACATCAACAAAACCTTTTCAGGATCAGGCTTCTGATCAACTCTGCCCCAATAAAAATGAATTAAATATTAGCAAAATTAACTCTGCCCAATAAGAATGAATTAACAGTTCAAGGGAGTGGAGGCACTTACAGCAGCCCCACGCACAACGCTACTATGTTTAAGCAAGTATGGAACATTCAAGCTATATTAAAGTGATTATTAGATTCTGTACAAGAGTCCTGTGTGTTTGTAGAGCATTATGTAGGCTGTGCCGAGGTACGTACAATGACTTTACAGGGAGAATTAGGGCTAAATAGTAGCAAAAGTAACTTCTGCCCAAAATAATGAATTAACAGTACAAGGCAGTAGAGGCCACAGCATCCCCACGTACAACGCTTACTATGTTTAGCGGGAATGGGATATCAAGCTATTTTAAAGTGGTTATTAGGAGTAGACACAAAACTTCCCTGTGTGTATCTGTAGAGCATTAAGAAGGCTAATCCAGGCTCAGTAAAACTGACATTACAGGTAGAATTAGAGTAAAAATAAGTGGCAGAATAGACTTTGTATAAAATTATGTATTAACAGTACAAGGCAGTAGAGCGCTTATAGCAGTTTCACGTGCACAGCTAACTGTATTTAAGTGAGCATGAATATCCAGGCTATATTTCATAGGTTAACAGAACGCTATTAAAATAAACACCCTATTTGTGTACTTGTGCTAACTATGTCTAGCGAGCATGAATATCAAGCTATGTTTCATTGATTAACAGAACACTATTCAACTAAACTCCCTATTGGTGTCTGAAGGCGTTTAAAAGTACCAGGGCAATAAACACAGTAAAGTTGTCTGCAGCAGTAGAACATCTAGTTACATTCCGCATGTACAACGCTATGTAGGTATCTGGCGTTGCAGTGAGGCGTGGATCGTAATCAAATATTTAACACAGCAAACAGTTACAAAAGTATGAAAGTAGATAATCATAACTAAATAAACATTCACAGAGCTTTCAGATACATTCCCACGAGTATAACGCTTTATAGGTGTGGCGTTAGCAGCGATAGCGTTGGCCTCAGTAAATCATTAACAGCAATCAGTTAAAAGATAGAAAGCAGGTATTCTTTTAAAGATAAGCAGACTTTCACATACCACTTAAAAACAATTATCTCACTTACTGTAGGTCAAGCACCCGAGCAGGGTGCACAGCAGCCAGGTACAGGGCAGGAGAAGAAAGATGGCGTCCCCTATTATGGTGTATATTTATAAGTTGAGAGAGGACATTGAGGCAGA